>NW_014577392.1:198620-211997 GCF_000485595.1 Priapulus caudatus
TGGTTAGGGTTAGGCGTTAGCTGTTTTAGCGGAGTAGGCGTAGGCGACTCCTAATAGACTCGTTAGGGAGTAGGCCGTATGGCGACTCCCTATAGACTCGTTAGTGGAGTAGGCGTAGCGCGACTCCTATAGACTCGGTAGGAGTAGGCGAGGTAGGTCGGCATAATCTAGATAGTAAGATATTTAGCTACCAGGTAGTTCCGCGCAGACCCTTTGTGGAACATAGATCCCTCTTCAGCGTTACTGCGGTAAAGGGAAACAGGCACATTCCTTCAAGCCCTTGAAAATACCCAAAAATCAGTTGGCAGGGAACTTGTTAGGTGACCCCACCGTACGCGGGTATTGAAACAATAAGCGGGAGCTTGGAGGTCCACTGTTTGCAGGAGAAGAAGCGCAAGAGCAAACCTTAAATATTTATGGGGAGATTAAGTTATCGATCAGGATGAAGAGAGCGATGTGTGTGTTCGGGAAATGCACGGGAATAGCAGGAAGCTATCAGTCTGCAGGAAATTTGTACGTCGGATCTTGAATAGCACGAGCTAAAATTCCTGGTGGCGCAAAGTATGACGAAGCAACAGTTATTTGATAAATAATAGACTGGAAACAGCGAATCAATGGAACAATACGCGTGGAGAACATTATTATAAAAGGCAGCCAGTCAGATGGAGAAAGCGGCGAGGCGTAAACAACAAAGCCACACTAGAGCCTATATATAAAGGGAAAAATTTCCAAACAAAGAAACCTTTTCACAATAATAATAAATCCGGCAGTAAGCTGCTGTATCAATGTATTAGCGGATGCCACCCCGTAAATAAAAGACACCAAGAGATGCCGTTAGGCGGAGAAAATGCCACTGTGTGCAATAAGGAGAACCAGCAAGATCTAAAGCATTTCCTGTGAGTTGCCCGGCATTACAAACAGCCTAAGGAAAGATCATGTGGGCGCGTACAGCGCCTCAAGCAAAGTGGCGGCGGTTACCCCTGCCACAGTTGGAGGAAAGGCAGGTGATGCTCGACCATCTGCAGGCTAAATGAACATAGATTGACGGATTGGTAAAGCAGTTAAACATTACTAGATTGGTTAGAATCAGCCTGGAAGGCTCCGGATCCAAAGTCTATCCTCTTAACAGTGACGCACAGTCTCCCGGTAATCATGCTTGTATAGCTTGTATAGCCTATTTATGTATTTTCTGTTCTTTGGTGTATATATTTTTTCTTCATGTTGTATAGCATTTCTAATTGTACTGTATACTGTCAGTGAAATTATCATTACTACTAAAACGCCACTATCTGCTTTTAAATCACATTTTTGCTCATGAAAAAAAAGCTGTTGTCAGCCTACATGTACTTGCTATCTGAATTCATGAACAAAATTTAATAATAATAATAAAAAGGAAATACGATCTAAAGTCCCGTTGCATTACATACGTACTAAATAATATAGCCTGCGTAGCTTGCCGCAGGGCTATAGCAACATTCTATTACGAATGCTAGCGGACCAACTTGATTCACGGTTACTCGCGGAATAGTTAAAACGTCTGTGCGTAGGCAATGAATGCCTCTTGTCGAAGTGAAATATGTCCTTACAGTTATATCAGCTACTAAAATTTAAACCTCTAACTATCGTTGAAATTGGTCTGCTTGCCGGTATTTCTTTGAAACGAAATATTATTTTACGAACTTCATACGGCCATTTTTGTGGCGCCCTGCAGCAGCGCCAGGTCAGCGGTTGGTCGTTAGCATTTGTAATTAGCAATGCTCTATAGCCCTGCGGCACTGTTACGCAGGGCTATTAGTACAAAAGCTAACTGTTAACCCTACTTTTAATCTTCGGTGTATGTATGTTGTAATAGCTGGCTATCCAACAAGTTACCCCTCCTCGCCCACAGGGAATATATCCACAGAGGATAGATGGATAGATATCACGCTTAATTATTCGTATGCATATTGCTTAGCTCTAAGAAACTCGTCTCTGCTTGCTAGCGCGCTTAGACGACCATGTATTGTATAGACAACATGCAGTCGCACGCCTCGTCGGGCTAGCAATTAGTAGCCATTATTGCCATTTAATGACCCAGTTGTCACAGTGCTCCTGTGTTAGAGAGAGTGGATGAGTTGTGAATTTTATCACTGGCCAGTTGATAACAAAATTTACACTCCTTATGCAACTCACGCTCAAGCGAAAAAATTATGTTAAATTACATCGAAAAGCCACCAAGATAAGACCGCGGTTACCACGTTGTCTATAGTCTATAATTCCATAACCAGTAAACTAACTACGGTTTTACAGTTGTAGATTATCCTATTACATTCCAAAACTTGATACCATTTTTACCACTAAAGTGAAATTAACCAATTCATGCCAATCTACACTTAAAACTCCCCAGGAACATCTAGATGCACTAGAATCCTAGATGGATAGTTGGAAGCGCAATTTTCGTGTAATTTAGGAGAAAACGAATCATCGATGGTGCGTTGTCCCATATGAGCGTTTGCCCCTAAATTTTGAGCCTCAACCGTGCTCCCGGATGACCTACGTAAAATGGCAGGTCCCGGTCTTCTCATAATACTCAAGCGCCAATGAGACGCTAAAAGAACCACTGAGGGTGCAAAAAAACTCTGGCCCTCGTGACCAACCTCAGGGCCATTCTAGCTAACATTGCTAACACCTGGCTTTACCCCAAGCGTAGGTCACCCCTGGCTAAGCTTACTGCGCTCCCTGCGTTTATTATCCACATAAACGCTGGGCACCTAGTAAAATCTATCCAGTATCCAGATCAAACCCCTAAACTTTCATTAGTTTTGACAGTACTAAACCTCGTTGAGGGTCACCCGGTCCAATTGCTTAAAGGCCTTCTTTAAGTGTATATCTCTAACTCGTCAATTTTACAATTATGTGAAGCTAGTATCAACACGTAACATGAACAAAAGCATTCGTATCATTTTTTGTGTTGCCTCTGTGAATTGAAAACACGTCTTGATGTTGGTGCTCATGAATGTTTGAAAATCATTTTATTCTGCCAAAACCGGCCACCAGGTGCGAAAACGGGCCTGTGACGTCAGGCTAGGTTCTTCCCCTGTTGCAATCGCACACAAAGCCTGCATCACTGCTATGCAGCACAAAAGCGATCCTCGACTGTAGCTTATAACTATATAACCAAGAATATAAACTTACAATACAACTGAAAATTATGGATCCAACTGTCATAATTAACTTATTATGCAGCAGTGATTATATATATATATAATATATATATAATATCTGATTATTATATGCATTGCTTAGACTTTACTACCGGATTAAACCACATGTAATTACTCAGACAATAAAATCGAGTTCCAAGCCTACGTTTCAACTGACCTCAATGTCGTGTTAAACGCTACATGCATTTAATATAGTAATTATCTATACTCATACTGTATTTATGTATATTACACTGAGTGTCTGACAATTACAAGAGTCAAGAAATAAGATGCCTCAATTTACACGTGAAATAAATATTATGTACTAATATTACTGCCATAAATTACTACGTAAGTCCTGTCATAATTTCCACTACGCTAAACATTACCACTATTTTGCTATTTGCTTTATAATTAGTCACTATAATTATAAAGTCAGTAGTAGAAGGAGAAATCTTTACAATTACAAGTCTAGCCCGACCAGGCTGTGCGATCGGATTGGCTACTTACATTCGTGAATACTAGGGTATTCTAACCCTTAGCATTAGCCAATTACAGTTTCTTAGGAGGCTAAAGTTACGTACAGCTTGCATAATCGGTTGCAAAAAAACTCCTCCTCTCACCAGCTTTCCCCCCCTCCACCACCTTATCCCCTCCTCCAAACACCTTCTCCCTTCTCCACCCTCCACTACCTGTCTCCCTTCTCCCCCCCCCTTCTCCAACCCGCCTTCTCCCCGCCTCCTTCTCCACCACCTTCTCCCTTCTTACCCTTCTCCCCCGGTCCTTCTCCACACAAGCGGTCTCACCTTCTCCCCTCGTCACATCCACCCAGCTCCCTTCTCCCCCCTTCTCCCTTTCCTCCTTCTTCCACCAGCTTCTCCCCCCTCCTTCTCCACACAGCTTCTCCCCCTCCTCCACCACCTTCCCTTCTCCCCCTCCTCCTTCTCACCAGCTTTCTCCCCTCCTTCTCCACCACCTCGATCTCTTCTCCCTCTCCTCCTTCTCACCAAGCTTCTCGCCTACCTCTTTCTCCACCACCTTCTCCCCTCCTCCTTCTCCACCAGCTGCTCCCTTCTCCCCTGTCTCATTCCTAGCGAATATTGCAGTCGGGCCATACGGCCGCCCGCTGCATTCGTGTGATTCGCCATATTTAATCTTATCATACGACCGCCGTGCGTATACATATTGAGTCGGGGCCACACGGCCGCCGTCCACTATTTGCGCCTGCTACCGAAAGCAAAAGCATTTCATTTTGTAGCACCTCAGTACTACAAATTTACAATGAAATACTGAGCTCTAAACTCACCATTCAGCAACACGTCAATTTGCAGTCTTCCTTCTGGTGCGACGTTTGCCTTGGAACATCATCATGAAACTAGGGCATCATGATCATTGAACATCATCATGAACGATGGCGGCCGTAAAAGATTTCCGGGTTTGGCCAATGGCGCTCAAACATAGTTACGGCTGAATACAAACTATCTTCAACCATGTTCCACTTCATTGTCTATATCTACTCATTTTTCATCTTCATCAATCCTGATGACTGCTTTATCCGTATCGTAGAAACTGATAAGTCTAGCAGACGACTCTGAAATCGGTTCACATTAGGCTACATTGACACGCTTTGGCCAACGGTCCGTAAACAAACGCGCGAGTGCCTCGCCTGACGTCACACTACGTCACGCGAAAAGATAGGGGCGAGCGCTTTGCGCTTCAGCAAAATTCTTTACATTGGGAACATCAAAAAATATTTTTTCTCATACACCGAAAACCATTCAACCTGTAAATTCTCACAGTAGTTAGCCTTACATAACATAGTTAATTTGATATATGTAACTATTTTCATTTCACTAAAGCGAGGCCTTTAAATTGCTGTGTCACCTCTATACTTCGATGTTTGACAGCACCAACTGTGACATTTTTCCCGATTGACAATAGTTAAAACGACGAGAGATATTTGTGCTTAAATTCAAATTCTAATTTACAGAAGAATGCATTGTAACAACAATATCGACTGCAAACATTGGGGGGGTAACAAATTTGTAAGATAGCCAAGAGAGATGATGAGAGGGAAAAAGACCTAGAGGAAGGAGAGCGAGAGCTAGCAAAAAGAGAAGAGAGAAGAGAGAGGTGGGAGCCAATTGGCATTAGCAGAGTTAGAGAGAATGTTGACATACATGGATGCATGGCCATGGTCAGCCACGCGCCACAAACCTATACTATCACAGAGTGAACAATATGTCCCCACTTGTGTGTGTGTATGGGAATGTGTCCAGCAAAATACAGGCAATTGACACTTTCTGTCGACACGTCTGCCAACGGGTTTGGTGTCTTTGTTCGCGGTTGTCTTGATATGTTTAGAAAACTAGGGGTTGCCGTATTTCCTGAAGGAGCTGGAAATGAGTGAAACAGACATTCTCACTCTTTCGTTTCCTTCTACAGCCTTAAAAATATCAACGCGAAAACTATAGACCAGAAGAAAGGGGAGGACGAGTACGTGATTAGTGATTAAGAGGAGGCAAGGGAGATAGAAAAGAAAAAGAGGAGGGCCGCACGAAAAAGAAATAGAAGAAGGGATGAGATGACGAAAGTGATAGAAGAACGTGAGGAGACAAAGGGAGATAGAAGAAGTGAAGAGACAAATAGAGATAGAAGAAGTGAGGCAGACAAATAGAGATAGAAGACGTTGTGAGGAGACAAATAGAGATAGAGAAGTGAGGCAGACAGAATAGAGATAGAAGAACGTGAGGAGGACAAATATAGATAGAAGAAGTGCAGAGACAAATAGAGATAGAAGAAGTGAGGGAGACAAATAGAGAAGAAGAAGTGAGGGAGACAAATAGAGATAGAAGAAGTGAGGAGGACAAATAGACGATAGAGAAGTGAGGAGACCAAGATAGAGATTAGAAGACATGGTGAGAGGACAAATAGAGATAGAATGAGTAGGGATGAGCAAGGAAAAGGAGCAAGATGTGGCGCGCATAAGCTTATAGCTATCACACTTTGCCATAGCCATGGTTGTATATGTACGGTGATAGGGACCTGCTAGATTTACTTTATTATTAGCGAATATTGAAATTCATAATATCAGGGGTTAATAATGACAGAATTTTCTTTGGCCAGATCGTCATTATTAACCATTGATAATAGCTTAGTTCCATTTATATATATAGCAAAATACCGATAAAAGAGTGAAACACACAAAAAGCATTACAACAATAATAGCATAACATTAACATCTAAATATAATCATCAATTATATATTATTTTTTATATAAATTAACATGTGAGTAAATCATCATTAAAATATCATATAAATATATAAATATCAATTTAGCCAGAGTAGAAGGAGGAAATAGCGAACGAAGCTTCGTGAAACGCCGCCTGGTGGGGGCGGGCCGGGGCTCATTACATAAATATAGGCCGGCGGGGCTGCAATTATAGGTGCTCCGGTTCGGCTTAGCTTTATTTGACTTGTTGCAGGGCCTCTGCGCATTTTTGACTCTTCCTATGTACATTTCTCACGTGAATGATGTTATTTATGTATATATGCCGAAATAATGCCCAGACGCGCGCCCGCACACATCAGGGCCGTAGTCTGAGGGGAGGGGGGGGGGAAGAGAAGCTGCTCCCTAGATTTTGGAACAAAATAAAAAGACAAGCTTAGCTACTAAAAGAGAATTGTCGTAGTCAGAATGAAGGCTGTACAGGTATAGGTACTCAAAAGTGCCTCAAATACCATCCCCTGCGATCTACATTTTCAAAATTTTCTGGGGGAGAACCCCCAAACCCCCCACCTGTTTCTCACATCCTCCTCGAAATCCTGCACCCACCACTGCCCCCTAGGAAATTGGTCAGCCTACGGCCCTGCACATACACGCATGCATGCACACATGAATGCCTAGATAGAAATATACCTTGTACCTTAGAAAACCCCGCGCATGTCTTTTCTACATCGTTCTACTTCTCCGCCTTTTTCCTCCTCTACAATTTTCCCACTAACAGCTCTCCTCCACCTCTTTCTCCTCGTGCCTCCTACGTGTTGTTCTGCTTCATCTCCTCCACCTAATTATCCCCCCCCCCATATCTCCACGACCTTTACTCCTATACATTTGCCCTTCCCAATACCTTTTCGCTTTCTATGTATATTCTTCCGCCTCCTCCTCTTCCTCATCCTACTCTTCTTCTCCTCTTCCTCCTCCTACTTCTCCCCCTCCTCTCCCTTCTACTTTTCTTCCTCCCCCTCCTACTTCTCCTCTTCCTATTGCTCCTTCCAACATGACTATAATCACTCCTCTACATTCGCCCTCCGTGAACACCTTTTCCCCCTCACTCCCTATATCTTCTCCTGCCGCCGCCGCCTCCTCCTCATCCTACGCCTCTATGCGCACCTACTTCACCTACTCTTCTGACATTTTTACAGACTCAACCACCTGCACGAAATGGGATCGAGTAAGTGGCTATTATAATTTTGTGAGTTTTTTATGCCGCATACGATGATGCGACAAAATCCCAATATCTATAGGCTAACATTACCCCAGTTGCAAGCGAGCAGAAATGAGACAGTTAACGATTCTTTCTTGTATTTTTGAATTTCGAAATCCTTTACATTGTTTTTATTTAAAATACTGATCACTATTGCTGCACGACCACTGATCTCCCTATACTAACAGACTAACAGTTAGTGTATATAGAGACAGAGAACGTATATCATATGATGCGATAGAGATCAGTGCGCACCACACACTAGCATCAGCCGTCCAGCACCACACCAACATATTGCTCCTGACGCGATAAACCTTGTCAAAATCAAGGCAGAACAAACGCCCATTTGTAAATATTTTGTGTTAGTGTATCATCAGGCGATTATAATAATGTACATATTTTAGCTCATTAATATAGACATAATATCACTTAATAATTCAATTCCTTTGTGTAACTGTGTTATTTTCAATCTTAATCTTTACATTATGAGAGGGTTCGTTGGGCTCTCGTAAGACGTCTCGTAACACTTACTACATACGTAGTAACATACGAATGACCTGTTCTGAAGTTATAATACCCAGTAGGCAAAAGCATCCCTATGTGACATTACAAATGGATGTGTTCAGCGTGACCCCAAACATTTTGATAATTTTGTTATTTCTTGAAAAATTTGAGGCATTTCTAAAAGCAAACAATTAATACTCAAGGGCATTATCAATCATTACAGAACATATATAAGATTATGGACTCGATATAATCAAAGAATAATTTCAAGTTTGGGTTTTTCACGTACAAACTATCCATTGGCTTTAAATTAAGTCCCACAAACAATACATGTATGTAAAAAAAATAAATTTTAAAAACGGTGTGACAGTTTCATTTGAAAACTCTAATCATATTTTAGCATACAAACTAAATTTGTCTGCTGTAATGTTATTGCTACCCTGTTTCTTAATAGAAAGTACATGAAAGCATTGGTTGTAAAATGACTTTATTACTTGGGAAGCATATGAAATAAAACCCTTTCGATGCCAAGATGAATAATACAAACCTATTTCTAATGTGGGCTATTGTTTGTTTGGTTTTTTATCACCTTGTTCTAATGAACATTAATTATGGTGGGCAGATTTACTTTCACATTTATTAGAGAACTGAAAGGCCAATTTGGTATGGAGCAGATTTTGCTGGAAATAGTAGTTATCCATGGATATTGAAGAAGTAGTTGATAACTGTCCTGAAATAATACGTTTTTGAAACACTGTAGGCCTACATGTACATATGGCGTCTACATTAATATAGCATCAGTTGGATGAGAATAATTTTGGTATGAAAAGTATGATATAGTTTTGAAGGCTGATAATGGGTCACAACGCATATATGATTTTTTCAGCTTGAATTAATGAAGAGGGCTAAAAAATAACTGATCCAGTTAATCAAATCACATATTGGAATAGAGTTAGCATTGTTGTTGGGTTACATATTGTATCTATCTTTACGCTGCTACGGCTCTGGTGGCTTCTAGTACTATAGCGCGAGCTATCTTACTCGGTGCGACAGAGCGAAGGCTACTCGTACGAGTACGGTATAGCCACGTATTGTAAGTGAAGTGTTACGAGACGTCCTTACGGGAGATTATAGAGTAGGCATATAGTTTCTGAAGCTATAATGGTCACCAACTATATGAGATTTGTTTCATTGAATTAATGAAGAGGGTAAAAAATAAGGATCAAGTTAATCAAATCACATACTATGAATAGGGTTACATTGTTAGTTTGGGTACATTATTGTATCTAACTTTACTCTAGCTCTGCTGCTTCTATGACTATAGCCGCGCGGAGCTATGCTTTACTCTGGCGACAGAGCGAAGGGCTACTCGTACGAGTACGTATACCTACGTATGTCTGTAAGTAAGTGTTACGAGGACCGTCTTACGGGGAGCCCAAACCCTCTCATAACTTTAAGATTACGATGATAAATAACACAGTTACACAAAGAACTGTAATTATAAGTGAATATTATATTCCTATTATTATATGAGTAAAATGTGGATCGTTTAAAACTTACTTATAATCGGCCTGATGGATGGGGACGGCTGCGGGACTATTCGGCCTATAGCCGAATCCGGTCCTTACGATTTCGGCCCCATAACGACTCGGCCGGATACGACTTCCGCCATAAATATAATTACGTTGAATCCAAACGCTTCTGGGATATATTTAAATTATTGCCATATAGAGATATGTGTTTTCCGCTACCAGTAACAAGTTTATGTGGGGTTTACCGTTTATCATGACAGTAATAATGACGTCGATCGTAATAATGACGTTGTATGGCGTTAAAAAGATGGCTGCGCCACTCACGAGACTGTAATTATGTAAAGACTGTCTGATATGATAGTAAAAACCACATACGAAATGATAAATTAGTCCATATTGAATGATAGTAATTAATATTCATGCCACCACTTATCTTATAGTCACACGATTCCAACACAAAGGCAATAATATAGTAAACATAAATGCGTAGTGGCGCGTACTACTATACTATGTACTATTAGTAATTGTACTACTAGTAGTGACTAGTACTAATACTTTACAAGTGGTCACTGACTGTAACCTAGCTCTATACTCTAGTAATCCCATATGTATAGTATCCCCTAAGTAGGCCCATATGAATCAGGTTGGGTTAAATCACGAGAGGGGTCAACAAGGATGTAATTATCACCGTTGCACTTTGCCCATTCTATAAGAAGCTATCCACAGACTAGAAAGGAAAAATGAAGAAGGTGTAGGGAGGGAAAGAACACAGGGATATGCTGTATGCCTGATGATGCTGGTCTTGATGCAGATAATAAAAGGGAACTGCAGAATATAACTAGATAAGGCAGCAGGCTTTGCGCAGAAGCACTACAAAATGCATATACTGGCGAAGACAAGTCTCAAGTCATGATTTTTTAATTAATAATAAGGCAGCAATATGAGGATGGCAAATTTCGAAACTATGGAGGCTGTCTTAGAAACCGTTAACAAATACACATAACCTAAGAAATTAAATAAAACAATAACATAGAAAACTGTGTCGAACTACGTGAAGGTGAGTGGAGTAAAGCGCAAGGAAATACCCGAGGATAATAGCAACGAAGCATATGATAGCATATACCATAATGCAGAGAAGCGGAGAATAAGCTGCAGCAGTGCGCTCATAGGGTCTATCATCCCCCAGTACTGCCGGAACTACCCTGGTAACTATCTAGCTGATATGGTTAGGGTTAGGGAGTAGGCGTAGGCGACTCCCTATAGACTCGTTAGTGGAGTAGGCGTAGGCGACTCCCTATAGACTCGTTAGTGGAGTAGGCGAGGTACGGTCCGGCATATTAGATAGTAGTATTTAGTACCAGGGTACGTTCCGGCAGTACCCTTGTGGACATAGACCCTCTCAGCGTTACTGGGTAAAAGGGAACAGGCACATCCTCAAGCCCTTGAAAATACCCAAAATCAGCTTGGCAGGGAACTGTTAGGTGCCCCACCTTACGCGGGTATTGAAACAATAAGGGGGGAGCTTGGATGGTCCACGTTTGAGGAGAGAGAAGCGAAGAGCAAACTTAAATATTTAGGGAGATTAAGTTATATGGATGAAGAGAGGAAATGCAGGGGAATAGCAGAAGCTATCAGTGCAGGAAATTTTACGTCGGATTGGAATAGACGAGTAAAATTCCTGGGGGGAACGTATGACGAAGAACAGTTATTGATAAATATAGACTGGGAAAACAGCGAATCATGGAACAATACGGTGGAGAAAATTATTATAAAAGGCAGCACAGTCAGATGGAGAAAGGGGATGGTAAACAAAAGCACACAGCTAGAGCTATATATAAAGGGAAAACATTTCCTAAACAAGAAACCTTTTACAATAATAATAAAATCGGCAGTAAGCTGCTGTATCAATGTATAGCGGGATGCCACCCCGTAAATAAAAGAACCAGGAGATGGTTAGGGGAAGAAAATTGCACTGTGTGCAATAAGGGAGAACCAGAAGATCTAAAGCATTTCCTGTTAGTTTGCCCGGCATACAAACACCTAAGGAAGATCATGTGGGGCGTACAGGCTCCAAGAAGTGGGGGTCACCCCTGCACAGTTGGAGGAAAGGCAGGTGATGCTCACCATCTTGAGGCTAAATGAACATAGATTGGGATTGGGTAGAGCAGGTTAAACATTACTTAGATTGAGTTAGAATCAGCCTGGAAGCTCCGGATCAAAATCTCCCGTTAAAGTGACGACATCTCCCGGTATATCATGTTGTATAGCATTGTAATTGTACTGTATCTGTCAGAAAATTTATCATTTTAACTACTAAACACTATTGCTTTTATCAGATTTTTTCTCCATGAAAAAAACTGTTGTCAGTACATGTATTTGTATCTGAATTCATGCAACAAAAATTTAATAATAATAATAAAAAGGGAAATACCGATCTAAAGGTTCCCGTTCATACATAGTACTAAAGTAATATAGCCTGCGTAGTTGCCGCAGGGCTATAGAACATTCTATTACGAATGCTAGGGACCAACTTATTCACGGTTACTCGCGGATATAAAACGTCTGTGGTAGGCAATTAATGCCTCTTGTCCGAAGTGAATATGTCTTAAGTTATATCAGCTACTAAAATTTAACCTCTAACTATCGTTGAAATTGTCTGCTTGCGGTATTTCTTGTGAACGAATATTATTTACGAACTTCATACGGCCATTTTTGTGGCGCTGCCCAGCGCCAGCGTCAGCGGGTTGGTCGCTAGCATTTGTAATAGAATGTTCTATAGCCCTGCGGCAACTGTACGCAGGCTATAGTACTAAAGCTAACTGTAACCCTACTCTTGTATCTTGGTGTATGTATGTTGTAATATGTGGCTATCCACAAGTTACCCCTCTTCGCCCACAGGGAATAATCCACAGAGGATAGATGGATAGATATCACGTTAATTATATCGTATGCATATTGCTAGCTCTAAGAAACGGTCTTGCTAGGGTTAGACGACCATGTATTGTATAGACAATCAGTCGCACAGCCTCGTCGGGCTAGCAATAGTAGCATATTGCCATTTAATGACCCAGTGTCACAGTGCTCCTGTGTTAGAGAGAGTGGATGAGTGTGAATTTTTATCACTGCCAGTGATAAAAATTTACACTCCTTATGCACTCACTCTAAGCGAGTAAAAATTTATGTTAATATTCATCGAAAAGCCACCAAGAATAAGAGGGTTTACCGTTTCTATAGTTATAATTCCATAACCAGCAAAATAACTACGGTTTTACAGTTTTATGATTATCCTATTACAATTCCAAAACTTTGATACATTTTTACCACTAAAGTGAAAATTAACCAATTCATGCAATCTACACTTAAAACTCCCAGGAACATCTAGATGCACCTAGAATCCTAGATGGATAGTGGAGCGCAATTTTCGTGTTACTTTAGGAGAAAACGAATATCGATGGTGGTTCGTCCCATATGAGGTTTGCCCCTGAAATTTGAGCTCAACCGTGGCTCGGATGACCACGTAAAATGGCAGTCCCGTCTTCAGTAATACTAAGGCCAATGGGGACGTAAAAGAACCACTGAGGGTGCAAAAAAACTCTGGCTGTGACCACCCTCAGTGCCATTCGGCTAAATTGCTAACTACCTGGCTTTACCCAAGCTAGGTTCAACCCCCA
>NW_014577392.1:212022-221255 GCF_000485595.1 Priapulus caudatus
AATTACAGAGACCCTAGAACAGATTTGATACAATATATATATATATAGAGTCGCTTAGGGGCGGATAGATCGAGTAACTATTTAGTATTTATTTCGTTTTTAAGCCGTGTAATTATCTATAAATAATACAAAATCCGTCTTGTGTTTAATCGTTGACTTTCCGACCCCAGCCGACGGACGTGTGTGTCTTGGCCGATCTTGCTAATGGACCGAATGGTATAGGCCGAGACTGTATGGCCGCGTAGGACCTGAAGTCCCGGTTAATAGGCCGTATCTTAATTTGCTCGGATGGCTACGTTACGGTGAGATCCATTTCGTTTCATACTTTAACGAGACAAAGATCGCGCAGCAAGTCGAACCAAGCGGTAGAGAGTGAATGTCACTGCTGTGAGCGCTAGATTGCGAAATAACGCCTTGGAAAATAAATTCACGATTTGAGAAGTTTAGATGCAGCTAGAACCCTAAACCCACTAAACCATAACCCGCCTAAGCGAGATCAACCCTAAACCTAACCTAACCCAAACCTTAATCGCCAAAAGGGCTTCAACGACCGAAAACGGCTACCCGTACCCGTCCACATGACGTTTAGTTAGTAACGTAACGTGGGATAGCTCGCAGCTAGGGCCTGCACATACCTCCCAAACTGCCATTGGCCATGGTTGAATTACAAATATCTAGTTAATTTTTAAATTAAAATTTAATTAGGGAACATTCGGCTCAGTTAGGTCACAATGCCACCATAAAAGTTTTATTAAAACAGGAGTTTCAGGCACGTTGCATTTGTATCAACCAATGCGGATTTAAGGAGATAGCAGGCCCTAGCTGACGAGTACTTAGGGCTCGATCACATTCCCAGTCTTCAATGACTCTCCTTTATTATACGTGAGTGGCACGCATCGGAACCGGTCGCCTCACAGGCACTTAGAACGTGCTCCAATAAAAAAAAAAATGATAAACACTAAATGTACTTACTACCAGCTTCAATGTTCTCTACGCTATTCGTCTATTATTGCCCGTAAATGCCGCGTCAAATGCTCATTCTGCAACACACAAGTACACGCACGCCTGGCCCTGTTGCACAAACAACATGAATAAGAGAGCCGTATGAAAGCCGTGACTCGCAAAATGTCCGCTCGAATGCTCGCCCTCATTGCGACGACTCACAGGAACGAAAACACAAACAAGCCGCCGATCTTGCCTATCTATCTGTAGCTATTCCTGTTCACTTGTCTTGAATTTTACTCTGCTCCTTTGTTCTTAACCTCACTCGCCAGAATATATCCTCGGAAATCCTTGGCAGGAAATGTTCTTTCCGTGAAAATGTAAAGAGGACGTATTATATATCATCCAAAAAATCGCCTAACGCGCCTACTTGTCGATCGATTGCCTGCTAGCCGTGTGGTGTGTGGACGTTGCATGCCCCGCGCCATTATGCTTCGCGCTTGGCGGGCCTCGGAAACGGAGGCCTCGGAGGCAGGCCAGCAAGCATCATCCCGGCATGCCGCAATGCACCCTCATTACCTCCGGTCATACAACAGCACATCTCGTTCCGCTTTACATTTGCACGGAGAGAACACTTTTCCTGCAGAATGTCCACGAGATATCTCTGACGGAGTCTAGTAAAGAACAAAGGACAGAGTATAATCTCGAATATTGAACCATTTAGTAGCAGATAGACACCCAAGATGGAGGCTGGTTTTGTGTGCTGTTTTCGCTTCCGTAGTCGTCGTAGAATTGAAGCGAGCGTCGGATCGCGACATTCGCGATCACACTTCCTACCTGCTCTCTTATATCATCGTTGTTTGTGCACGGCGTGCGTTTGCAGGTTACTTGTGTGTTGCAATGAGTTATTTGACCCGCCAATAATAGGTGAAATGAGTAGAGAAACATAAGACTTTTGCGATATAAATACATTTCATGTTGTTACACACTTTTATTTTTATTGAGACGTTCCAAGCTGCTCGTGCACCACACCAACAAGCTTGCAACAACATTACCAATATATGCACTGCTGCTACCTGCTATCCTTTCATCTTCTCCTCACTCTCCACTCCTGTTTCACACAACACACGCAACAGCATCTCTCTCTCTCTCTCTCTCTCTCTGTCTCTCTGCTCACGCCACCTCTAAGCTTTCTCTCACACACACACACACGCATGCCGCGCGTTGCGCACACACCTCTAGCTCGCTCTTCTCTCTCTCTCTCTCTCTCCTCTCTCTCTCTCTCTCTCACGCACACCACACTCGCAATCAGCAGAGCGCTCCCATTTGCGCAAATCATGCATGTCACAGTGTCGCGCAAGATCACTGCTGTGAGATGGACTGTCCGGCACACATAGGCCTAGCGCTCCTTGTCCGGCAACCGGTCGCCCGTAGCGCACCCAGCCTTATTTATATCCCTATCAGGGGTCTCCCAGGATTGAAATTCAAACAGGCGGCGGAGGCGGAAGGCGGCGAGGAGGTGGGGGGGGGGGGGAAATAGGGGGCGTGTTTATTTCACTGTCCACTAATTATGCCGTAAAATCGCCACCATACCATAGACGCCGTCATTGGGTTCTGTACTATATATAAGATATACCCGGATGGAACAGTCGGTGTACATAGTGTGGGGTGTGGGACAGGCTTGACTGTTGTACTGTGTCTGCCAATGCATGCGCCGGTTATCCTGCGTCGAATTGTACTTACTGACGATCCATCTGCCGCGCTGGCAAACTTATTATTGTTGTGGAGAATTTTATATCGGCGGCCTCGGGGCGGCAGGTATTTTAAAACCGGGCCCGCCAACGATTGAAACAGGCGGAGTTTCCGCCAAACGGGGCGAGCGTCGCCCCTTTGCACAACGGTAGGCACCCTGCCTATATTCAAAGCCATTTATATGATATATATTGGTTGATTATTTATGCTATATTATATATTTCCCCACTACACAAGTCACAGCCGGTCATTAGTTGTACTTATTTTAAAGCAAGCCTTTAAATCTGTCATGCATGTTCTTCTAGTCGTGTTCCGATTAATTGAGTAGAAAATCAGATGAGTGGCTACAACTCGAACTTTTTTTTCATTATTTTTTTGCAATTAAATTGATGAGCAGTTATTTGCAATGCCCTTGACAGGTTACCCGTCCTAACCTAACAGTATCCTTAATTTACTTCGCAGTCAAAATACTAGCTACCACATACAATAATGCTCAAGTATTTCCATTCGCCAATACCCCGGCTGTCTGCGCCAATCTAAAAAATGATCGATGCTTTTATCGATCATCAGGTGGTTTGTAAACCGATGATTAATCATGAAATTTGGACCCGATCTCCAACACTAATTGATCGTGCATTTAAACACAAAACAAAAAATCCCTCATAGGAAAATGACGCCCATATACTCTTAATATCCGCTAAATATTAATATTAATCACTTTTTCAGTTTGGTGTTTGTGCTCCTTCCCCTTCGTCCTTTTTCACGGTTTCTAGAATGGCCTCTTTTACATCGTTTTTCCATCTCACTTTTTATAGGCGCCTAATAGATAAGAATGAACATATTTAATTTTAGCATTCTTCAATTTTGCTCTATGATTTCATTTTATAATAAATATTCATTTATATTAATTTGCCCCAAAAATTTTTAGCTCAGCTGACGAAAGTCAGCATGCCAGCTTGTAGAATCGCATGGATTGTGACATTTTCAAAATGGCCTAGAGTACTGCACCTTGAGTACATTACCTATATAGCAAACGCGTATTAAGTTTGTCCAAGATCACTTGCTCGGTGTACTAAGAAATGTCCAATTGAAATCGCCCAGCTTCGAAAATCTGTTGTTTACAGCTTTTCAAACCGCTGACTGGCGAAGCGGGGCTGACGTGTGATACAGATTTATTAGGGACCGGACATTTTCGCACGCGATGCTGCGGCGAACACAATCGCTATACATCAGTGATTTTCGTAAACATGGACGCTCGGTGATAAGGAACTTGTGTCAGGCGCTGTCAAACGCTGCGCTCCTCATCTTCCAGTACGTGTGTCTTACTCTATTCCAATGTGTTAGTCGTCTGCCGTGTTTACACCGCCGACCAACCTTCATTCATCTGCCGCTCCAAAACATACGGGCCGCACAAATGTATACCTCATCGCCTTGACTCCTAGGATGACATTTACGGCACAGAAATGATACGT
Organism: Priapulus caudatus; assembly: GCF_000485595.1. Lineage (NCBI taxonomy): Eukaryota > Metazoa > Priapulida > Priapulimorpha > Priapulimorphida > Priapulidae > Priapulus > Priapulus caudatus. Next base: position 216,189 of record NW_014577392.1, read on the forward strand.
TGATACATATCAATAACTGATATTCAAGTCTTGTTTGTAACTGTAACAGCCAGGATATTGCACAAAACTAATGTGCGTTTGGCTATACACCTTCCAACCGCCTCGCCTCCCCCTCCCGGGTTCTCCTGTATCTTCCAAGCCTTTTCAAGGACTCCCCATCAAATTCAAGGACCTTTCAAGCGGACTGTACGACCATGTAACCGAGCAAACAACGAGACTCGTGACCCACATAGCGCTACATGTACTCGCGAGCTGCCACGGCATTACAGCAGTTCAATACCAGCGAGCACCCGAAGACATCACTTCTTCGTTACGACGAAATCAAACGAGATTTTGCACGCCACCGCATCGACTGCCTAAGCCTCCTGTTACAAAACCTCGCCATTCGCGCCAAACTTCACAAGACTCGCCGACCATGCAGCCACAGTGACTCGCGAACAATGCCACCGCCTAGATAGGCCTACTCTATCGCTCGCCTAGCAGGCGCACCGAGCCGCACTTAACATTCCCATCACAGTTGATCACGGTGGCGATGACGTCACTACCCCGGGCCCTGACGTCAGTGTCCAGTAGAACCAAATGCGGCTATGCGGACCAGTCTGTGTTCTATACGATCGTAACCAGCCTGGCGCCACTGTAAGATTATCCCTATCGCCACCTAATATCTCTAATACTTACCGCCTTTATGCTTAAACAGGATAGCCGACACTTATAGAGGCCGTACCTCAGACACTAGCATCACACACCACACCTACCTATCTATAGAACTTGCGCACCAGCGCCCTAACCACCCCTAATATCAAAACCAGCAGCGTCAAACGACTATGCCATGCTTATTTGTCTATCCAACCTTCTAACAGCGCCAACTAAGCTTTCTGAAAACCTTCGCATGAGCTTTTGATATTCCGATTACCCCAGGTGCTCTATACTATAGCCAGCAATCACCTACATACTTACCACGTCCGTTAACATTAGCGCCACCTATACTTCACATCCGACCCGCAAAGACGTTTCATCTATATCACCGTTGCGCATCTGACATGCTCTCAATCATCGCAACATTAAGCTACAGCGCTACACTTCCTGCAGATAATTACAAGCACAAAGTACATTGTGCATCTTCAGTACGTACTCCCCTACGCCAAGATACCACAGCTACACACTCACCATTCACCACGACAAACCAGTCCACCCGCACAAAAAACAGATCCCACACGACATTTCTTGAGCGCATACGCCCGCCACGCTAGCCGGCACAGTGTGCCAGAGGAAGTCACCCAACTAGCGTAACCTTAGGTCAACACATCCAACAGGTTTTCACGTCCACGGCAGACAGGACAGCGATGGTAAACACTGTCGCCTCAAGCAACACACGCCGCAGCCGCTGCCTAGCTACGCAGAATCTACCGCGCACTATGCAAGCAGCGATGCAAACTATATATAATATACTATAATAATATATACTCATTCATATATATATACAGCGACTATATCAGATACAACGCCCAAGCTGTAGCATGCTGTCTCAATCACTCTCCGCCGGGACCGTAGTGGAACCCTATATCTTATATATATATATCATATCATATAACGCCATATATTCAAGACAATATACAGGAGCGATATAATATATATATATATATACATATACATATACACCTAGACAATATCGGTATATAAGCACGAATATCATAAGACCACATATAGTAACGCCATAGAAACTACATGATTCGGCGGACATATCCGTCGCGCTTGTACGACGCCCTCGGCATAAACGCCTACAGCTACACCTGCGACCACACGCAGTCCTAACCTTACAGCCGGGCGACTAAGTCTAGCGTCGATGCTCGCTCCAGCGCGGAAAGCAAATTCGAATATTAAGGGAGATATTTAAGCTCCACGTTGGTCGCTTCTAACCATGACCCTCTATTATTAGCGAACGCGGCCACGCGCACGACTCGCCCACAACTCGCGTGGATAATTAAACTTCATGTTCCGCTCTAACCCCATCAGCACATATACTAACCACGAACCTCGCACGCGCCACCACAATATTCAGAACTTCTCTCCGCCCAGGTAATCGAGCAATCAAGTTCGCCGGAGCAGACGCGTGCCGCCACCCTCGCCGGTTGGTGCCGTGTTAATTCCACGCACGTGTATGCCTGTTCGCCTGCGCGTATGTCGGGCTGTACCCGTGTGCGGGGTAATAGCCGATCGATGAGAATATTGATGACGGTGATGAAAGTCGGTAACACGCCGACCCCTAATCATTCATCATTCATCGCCATCAAAAGCTGACGGCGGACATGGTGTCCTCCCCCCCTTGCCAAGCCGGCCCCTAGGTATCCCCGATCGACTGCGCCAGAACGATGAGTCACACAACATACGCTTGCAAATATTACCGAGACAGCACAAATTGACAGACTACAACGCAAATTTAATACGAACAGACGATGCGCTGCGTTTGGAATATTGCCTCACCGCTGCGGCGAAGATCTAGTATTTATGTAAATTTCGCAGCGCTCGATTACTCCAGATTGCTTACAGTCTCAGTCGTATCGATAGCGATTTCTTAAGCCTATGCTCACAAATGTTGTATCTCTCGCAGCTAACGCGGCCAGTGGCAGAGAAGCTAAATGCATTGCGATACTGTAGCAGAATGGAGAAAACACGCATGAACAGATGGTCCCCCCTGCCTGGTCGAAAACTACGCAAATTCAGCCGAGGAAAAACAACAATTAAATATACCGCGCCGGCACACATTCAACTAAATCATTTGACAAGCTGCCTCGCGCGTGCAGCATTCTGTATTGCGTGTCTGTGTGACCCCCTGTGCTGTGTTCGGTGGTGCTGTGTGGTGTTGTGCTGTCGTGTGCTGTGCACTGCGCTGCGTGTTGACTGGCCGGTTAAAGTGTACTTTAACACTACACAACCGGTGCCGTTACTCTCTAGCAGTCGTCAGCTAGGTCACACCCCATGGCTAGCTACTGGCTCCCTGCGTTATTATCCACATAACCGTGGGCTACGTAGTAAACTATCCAGATCCAGATCAACCCCTAAACTTTCATTATTTTCAAAGTACTAACTCGTGAGGTCACTGGCAATGTTAAATTTGCTGTGTCACCTCTATGTTTGACAGCACACTGTGACATCATTGACAATAGTAAAACGAGAGAGATATTTTGCTTAAATTCAAAATTCTATTTACAGAAGAATGCATTGTAGACAACAATATCGACTGCAAACATTGGGTAACAAATTTGTAAGATAGCAAGAGAGATATGAGAGGGAGAAAGACCTAGAGAAGGAGCGAGAGCTAACAAAAAAGAGAAGAGAGAGAGAGAGAGAGAGAGAGAGGTGGGGAGCGAATTGGATAGAGAGTTAGAGAGAATGTGACATACATGGATGCATGCATGGTCAGCCACGCGCACTAACTATACTATCACAGAGTGAACAATATGTCGCACCTTGTGTGTGTGACTGTGTGTATGTGAATGTGTCCCGGCAAGTACAGGCAATTGACACTTTTCGTTGACACGTTCTGCAACGGGTTTGTGTCTTTGTTCGCGTTGTCTTTGTATGTTTAGAAACTAGGGGTTTGCCGTATTTTCCTGAATGAGCTGGAAATGATTAAACAGACATTCTCACTCTTTCGTTTCCTTCTACAGCTAAAAATATCCAACGCGAAAACTATGGACCAGAAGAAAGGGGAGGAGAGTACGTGATAGTGATTAGAAGAGGAGGAAGGGACATAGAAAAGAAAATGAGGAGGGGAAAAGAAATAGAAGAAAGGATGAGATGACAAATAGTGATAGAAGAAGTGAGGAGACAAAGGGAGATAGAAGAAGTGAGGAGACAAATAGAGATAGAAGAAGTGAGGAGACAAATAGAGATAGAAGAAGTGAGGAGACAAATAGAGATAGAAGTGAGGAGACAAATAGAGATAGAATGAGGGATGAGAAGGAAAAGGAGCAAGTATAGTGGCGCGCATAAGCTTATAGCTATCACACTTTGCATGCATGGTTGTATATGTACGGTAACCTGTATATTTACTTTATTATTAGCAATATTTAAATTATAATATCAGGGGTTAATAATGACAAATTTCTTGCCAGATTTGTCATTATTAACTATTGATAATAGTTAGTTGCATTAGATATATAGCAAAATACCGATAAGAGTGTAACACACAAAAGATACAACAGTCTTAATGTTTCTCTACTCCCTTTTGCCTATTATTGCCGATAATTTGCTGTAAATGCCGTTCAAATGTTCCGATGCAACACGCACGCACGCCCTGTGCCCAAACAACAAGATTAAAGAGAATACCAGAATAAATCCGTTAATCGGTGACATCAACAATAATTTCAATATATGGTAAACTATTTAAATACACAACGTTTGTCATACTCCTATAGTGCAGTGTTTAAAGAATATTTTGGTCCCAATAACATGCATAACAAACAGCCAGGACTATTTTTTATTACGACAGTTCTTATTTCATTGTAGTTTAGTGCGAATTTTGTATTTTTATGGGTTTTATATACACCATAGAGTGCTCTGCTAAACTTAGCGGGACGTGCAAAGCTCCCACTAAAGTTTCCCGCTAAACGTAGTCAACGCTCGAGTCTGCATTTAGCAGAGTAGATAGGGAGGGAATAGCGAACGGAGCTTCGTGAAACGCGCCCTGGGTGGGGGGGGGCTCATTACATAAATATGGCCCGGCGGGGTGGTAATTATAGGTGCCTGTTCGCTTATCTTTTTGACTTGTGCAGCCTCTGCGCATTTTTGACTCTTCTATGGTACATTTCTCATGTGAATGGATGTTTATTTATGTATATATGCCGAAAATACATGCAGACGCGCGCCCGCACACATCAGGGCCGTAGTCTGAGGGAAGGGGGGGAGGGGGGGGAAGAGAAGCTGCTCCCTGATTTTGCGAACAAAAATAAAAAGACAGACTTAGCTACTAAAAGAGAATTGTCGTAGTCAGAATGAAGGCTGTACAGGTAGGTACTCAGAAGGTTCCTACAAATACCATCCCTGCGATCTACATTTTCAAAAATT
>NW_014577392.1:226094-236558 GCF_000485595.1 Priapulus caudatus
TATTATTCGCCGATAGATGGCGCTGGCATCACTACCGTGAGTTGAAGAGAAAAAAATTCGGCGACGGTACCGTCGCAGGAGCAACAGCCAATAAAAAAACATACCATACGAGCTAGGTTGTCTCAACGTAGTAAATGATCTCGACATGCACGCGCGTACTTGGAAGGTCTCAGAGTAGTTATTTTCTCATCGTCTCACAGCGCTAATCCAGGCACGTCGCTGCTTAAAACGTACAGGGAAAGCATGTCCTCCCCCTCTTCCCACAATTTAGTACACAATGTTCGGTTGGCATTGTCCCAGGTAAAAACAACACCGAGTTGAAAACAGAACACGCTACGTACAGTACAGTTTTCACTTGTAAACACCGCGCAGAAGTTGTTGCGCAGGACCGAGTTGCTTATCAGCGCCCCCTATATGCCTATTGTTTTCAAATGTACCTCATTACTCGCTGACACGTAAGTACATGCTCAGTGATATCGCACATATAATAAATCGAGGCGTGGAAGTACAGATAAGCTGTAAGAATCATAAAAAGTTGGATGATTTAACGTTAAATAGCAGCGCACGTATTGCCGAACAAAATTCTAATGCGTCGGTTTGTGATCCTCTCGCCACGTAGTGTTAAGACCAAGACACACTGCAGCGACAGCGACCGACCGTAACGACAAACGACAAAGTCGCAGCGACTGGCGCAGCCACACTGCAGCGACAACGACCGACCGTAACGACAAACGACAACAGTCGCGGCGACTGGCGCAGCCACACTGCAGCGACAACGACCGACCGTAACGACAAAGTTCACTCAGCACTCACCATAGCTCCAAGAAACGGTATTGCTAGGGTTATAGTCCAGATAATTCCTGTGAAGTCACATAATGTTTCTCGGTCGAAATGAACAAAGAAGACCTTCAAGAACACCCCTGTCGAGTTTAAAGGGGCTACCCCCACATTTACGAAAATGACATAGGTCTCAATCTGGACATCATCTCTATCCTTGAACCGCAGCGGCTCCATTGGGGCGGTGTCTATATTCAAGCCGGTACGGGAGATTACGGTACGCATATATTTGCAAATATATTGACTAATCGTGCGTCAATAAACTCAATATTCACAGAGAAGATAGAGCTAACACATGTATCTATAGGTATGTAGAATTTTAGAAATTTAATCATCTGAAATTCACTTCCGCTTGCATAACTAATCGTGCATGACTAGCATGACTAATCGTGCCGCTTCGTGCGTCAATAAACTCAATATTCACAGAGAGTATGAATTCAAGCCGGTACGGGAGATCTTTTGCATAATATATTCTAGATACTTATAGACACATGTCTTAGCTATACTCTGTGAATATTGAGTTTATTGACGCACGATTACTCAATATATTAGCAAATATATGCGTACCGTCATCTCCCGTACCGGCTTGAATATAGCCGCTCCCAGCCGATTCGCGCTTTGTTTTCATCGGCGCGGCTCACCGGACGTATTGCTAAGGGGAAGTGACGTCACTCCGCCTCCACCTATACGCGGCATATTATACGAACGTAAACAATAATCACGTCTGATGGCTGACCGTGGCCTTGCACGTTTTGGTTAGATGGGTTCGCGGCCCTACTGTTTCTGACAGGCGGTGCGAGTTTAGCGCTGGGAACCAGTCTACTTCCTGGCTAGCATTGGTTTATAATTTTTTGACGTAATGGCGATGTCACGTGCCGATGGAAACGGCTGTGATTGGCCATTTGTAAAGTGTCGCCGGTGAAAGTTGCTGGGAAATAGAAACTTTCTAAATATTTTTGTCGGCGAGGTTGTCGCCGGTCGTCGTCGCGTCAGTGTGCAATGGCTCATAGGAAACAATAGTTTCTAATTTTCTGAAAAGTCGTTTGTCGTTACGGTCGGTCGTTGTCGCTGCAGTGTGGCTGCGCCAGTCGCCACGACTGTTGTCGTTTGTCGTTACGGTCGGTCGTTGTCGCTGCAGTGTGTCTTGGCCTTTAAGCGAGATGGGAACTTGTGGCTAGGGTTAGGGTAGACCGAATAATTCTGTCCCATATAACCTTTTTTATATGTTGGTGTTGGTTATTGGGGTCAAATAACCAACACCAAAATATTGGGGCCAATAATATTGGCATAATAATTATTGGCCAAAATATCACAGGGGCATGTAGAGTACTCCGTGGCCCAAAATATTCTGTTTCTACCTGATTTGGCTGCTCATTAACATGCAAGCTTTCGAATAACGCCGTGGCTATATTTACGGAGACGTGAATACGTTCATTTTTTCTATATTCACGGATTTCCCATCATGCAAAGCGCCGCGGACAAGTGCAGCCCCAACATGTTTACATCCGCGCATGGGGAACTACCTCGAAAGTGTACTGTTTTGTGACTAATCAACTTAGATTTACTCGTCCTGCTATATATGCAAGCACACAGAAGAATGATCTTGGGCTTGTTTTAAAGGACAGAAATGGGCAATATAATTCTGAGTAAACAAAATGATGTCGTTTAATACCCGCGAAGTTAGCCGGGTGGTACTTGAATGGTAACTTTCGTTTGATAAATTGGTCAAGATATTCAATTCATATTGTAGAACTTAGAAGCTATGAGTATGAGTCTGACTACAAAAATGTGTGAAAATGCCCAAAAAAGTGTCTTGTTTTGCCATTATACCTTACAATAGGTAGGGAATTTCAATTCTGTGAACACTGTTGTGTTTCTCATGGCGGGGCTATCTAATCTAGTACTAGTACATACTAGTAGTAGTATATAGTACTATTACTAGTACTAGTAGTACTAACCCGACCGTCTTCTAACTCTAGCAAAGCCCGTTTCTTGGAGCTAGTACTAGTGTAGTAGTACTAAACGGAGTAGCATATGCCGGGCTTCCTCAGTTCCTGTACCAAAACGTCATATCAGCTGAGGTTTTGAGCTAATCAGAGGTTGGAGCAATTCCTCTGTTTAGTGATATTGCCAGTCAGTGGCTAAAGCATAAACGGAGGAATTGCTCAGAACACAACACGAACGCGCTACTTTGAACAAGGAACTCTTCGCAAAAGTTAGCAAATATTTGGAGAATCCTCTATAAAGAGTGTAAACGTTGTAATCTTTTGAAAATAAACTCATATAAATCAGGTAAGTACAGTCAGTGAGATATTTAATACAGTAAAACTCGCATAAGTCGTCATCGTCTCACTCGTCAATTCGCATTAAGTCGTCATGGATGTCAAAGTCTCGATTTTCTTCGCCTAAGTCATAATTTATAAGCCGTCATCAGGGCTTGAAACTAACGCTCGCCCGCTCGCCCGAGGCTAGTAGAAAACAGTAAAGGCTAGTAGAATGTCTGGGCTGACCAGCCCTGTTTGGCGATGAGAATCCGTACGCAGATAACATATTACTGACTAGTACTTTTCAGCAACTACTTAACACGGACCAAACTAGTAATAACAATATAAATTTGGCGTGTGCAAACATAAGAAAATTGGGCAAAATGAATAAATCGGCTTCATACCAGGCACCACCCGGACATGCTGCCTATTCCAAGCTCATGCCAACCCCTCACAGTGCTATACGCGAATAGCGAAATGACGTTTCTGTTTCTATCTGTATATTCTATATATATATAACTGAAATCTATGCTGAATCTGAATTTCTACACAAGTTAAGGAATTTTCGCAAGACACTAGAATTATCTCAAGAGCGTCTAAAATCAAAACCGCCAGATCCCCTCGGCCTCCGCCGCCTCAGCCCCAGGCTGTCGCCCCCCCGCCAAAATGGCCAATTCGTCGCGGCACTGCGTAAGCTTAGCGGCGGGACCTTCAGAATAGTACGGGCTGGGGAGAAATTTTTAAGGGCTAGTCACGATTTTTATAGGTCATAGCCCTGTGGCTCATCGCACCATTTAGTCCTACGCTTTTTCAAAGCGCCTCGGTCATTATTGGTCACGGTCGTGACACTCAGCAACGTCCATGTAATCAAACAACAGTACATTTCCCATCTAAAGTCGTCCATCAGAATGCTGATGCGTAGGCGTCAATAAATAATTCGCGGTGAATGATGCGAAATTAACGCAGAGTCCGGAAGTATAAAATCACGCCTGATTTACTGTCGGACACCCCCGGATATTGACATATCAGAGTCGGCTGTGTAATGTCAGTAAATCTAGCATCGTCATCCCATATAGTTAGTGACTTCCTGCGCCAACCGCAATTTCGCCACACTAACTATCATGTCGCAGAGCATGGCCTCGCGCAATTACCGTAATTTTTTACCAGCATGCTGTTCCAAGAAAATTTGGGCTAGACGTGCAGACGCACTATATGTCGCTGCGAATGTCCACAGTTACACTGTAATCAACAGAAGGCCGTGTTAGACAAATAGCCCAGCGTGTGCCGCGCTTTTTGCCGCTTAGTGCAATACGCTGTAAGTGTGTTATGGCGCATGCAGCACGCCGTGTCGCATCTGCACTGCTACCGACCGACCCGATTGTTTCATGTTTGCTATGTGTGTGTGTTGCGAAACGGGACGTCGTTGCATGGTCTCGAAATAAGCGTTGTTCTGTTGTCGCAGACAACCGCAAGAAATTTGCGCCGGACCAACTCTAACGCAGTCTGAGGACATTGTCCGGTGGACAACCAAGAAACACTATCCCTAACCCAACACTAACTCTAAAACCGACTCGGCTATCTATATATACACGTGTACCGCAATTAATCTAATGGTGTAAGTAAACGCTTTTGCTTTCAATATTTTGCATCTGAACTGACAAATCAACTCCCAACCAACTGTGTAGGCTACTGGCACAATAATGTTCAGTTTCATAACTTCAAAATCCGAGTGTTTTCTAGCTCATCACGAAATTTTAATCGGAATTCAAATCGTGAATATTATAAAAAGTATGGACCAGCTGCTATTTCCAACACTGGTATATGTCAGGTTTTCTCTGATTATGAGGTGAACTCGATATTGGAAACCGCAGCAAACCACAAAGTTTTCTAAAAATTTTCTGGGGGAGGACCGCCATACCTCCCCCCCCCACTGCCTGTTTTTCACCTCTCCCTCCTTGGAATCCTAGACCCGCCTATGAACATTTACATATCTTGGGAGCAGAGAACAATGAACAAAAATTTCGCCTTTTCGCATGAATTGCAGAGCTGAGAGGTAGAGGAGCCGAGCCGTAGGGTGTGGAGAAGGAGGCGGAGGAGCCAGTAAAATATTAAGTCATCCACTATTTTGCGCAGTTCGCTGTTTTTGGTCCCCCTTGTTAAAAAATCCTGGCTACGCCACTGTTTTTGGGTGTTTTCTGATCATATTATTATGTGATTGAAAATAGGCGATTTTGGGATATTTTCTGGGACAACCAGAAATTGTTGCGGACACCCCGATTTGATGCCGGGGTTGTCCGCAGGACAACCACATTTTTTTTCTTATTTCGAGCACTCGTGTGTGGAGCATGAGCCCTACATATAAGTCGACAAAATGATGACTTACGCATATGTTGTCATTTTCGTAAGTTGTCTCAAACATGCTGGTCCGAAACGTTTAAACTTATGCGAGTTTTACTGGTACTGACACTATCGAGAAACGTCAGTCTATTTTTAGTAAGTAACCACAATATTAAATGATGAATCTCCCCAGTGAAAATTGCTCAGACTACAGAAACGTATAGAATCGAGTCATAGCCCTGTTCACACCAGTCACTGCTAGGGCTACGTTATCATCTAGGACTGAATTAGCAATGGCTATAAGCCATGTAATGAGGATTGTTAGCCAAATTTTTGAAATTTGAATATATATGTATACAATGAATTACGGTGATATGCATGTTTGGCAGCTTTCAACAATCCTACTTGGAGATAGAATTTACCTCCTAATTGGCAAATTAATCAAACAAACTACTGGCTTAGTGCTTATCAAGTAAAAAACAACAACATTTTTGTGCGTAAAATTTTTACGTTTTTATATCACAAAATGTAAAATGAAAGCTCAACATTAAGGACAGAATAGACCATACCAGAGAACAAGTTAAGATCATATTTTAGTAAACTAGCAAAATTAAGAAATAAATGGTAAAACGCAATGCATTATCATACAAATATATTACAGAAAATGTTAAACTAAAGCTTTAGACTGATTTGACTGTACCAGGAAACAAGCTGAGATCATATTTTAGTAACATGCTTTTATCACAATAGCATAGTGTAATGCATGACTCTTATTGGCAAAATTGAGAGATAAATGGTAAAACACAACACAATTTCAAACTCAATTTCCAATATTCGTTGCACATACTATGAGACACACATTCGCGCCACGATACATCGGACCAAATGCGCCATCCTAGACTGCGCCCAGCTTTCATACGCCATATACAGCTGCATTAACACCGGGAACAACTTCAAACAAGACCCTATCTGGCGCATTGTATACAGCTGTGAATGTGAATGTGGGTTACATTTCTAGAAATCTAGATACATATAGACCAGAAGTAGATAATAGGGAAGGAGTGTGACTTCAATAAACAAGGGAAATTCGTCATTTACTATCCTTAGAATACCTACGATTTACTACGCGTAACTCAACCAACTTGAGCTCGAATCGTACACAGTACATTTGCCTAGCATCGCGCGAAATCGTTTCCTCATATACACCCGCAATCCGGAGATACAGACTAAAGGCCAAGACACACTGCAGCGACAGCGACCGACCGTAACGACAAACAACTTTTCAGAAAATTAGAAACTATTGTTTTCTATGAGCCATTGCACACACACGCGACAACGACCGGCGACAACCTCGATGACAAAAATATTTAGGAACGTTTCTATACTCTAGCGACAGTCGCCAGCGACACTTTACAAATAGCCAATCGCAGCCGTTTCCATCGGCACGTGACATTACGATTACGAGAAGTAGAATGTGAGGTAGTCAATTCACGAGATCCAAATAAGTACGTGATGGGCACAAGTTGTGGTCCTCGCTCCATTCTCGTACGGGTGTCGATTCCCAATGCACGCAATTTCTTGAGATAGCATGGTTGGCTATACGTTGTCTAGAATCAAAGTACTTATCCATACTACGTACACTACAGACAGTTGACAAACGTGCATACACTACAGGGCTGGTTCCAGGGCTGAGGCTAGACAGTATTTTTCCAGATTTAAAGGGCACATCCCCCAAAAGGGCACACCACCCCACAGTGAGCGCAAAATTTCGAAGGCACTTTAAAATCTAGACCGTATTTCCCAGTACGGCAAATACGGTCTGAATCCGCCCCTGCACTATAGCGTATTATAAAAAGCTGCGTTGATAGCGAGAGTAGATGCAGTAAAATCGGTGAAATTTCTGAACTCACGATGTAAACAAACTCAAGTCTATGAACATATATGTGCTGCATGCAATCTTCCGATCTGCTCAATCTACGAATCTGCTGACTGTGTGGCAGCCTCATTGAAACTCTAGCAACCCTAAAACCCACGATAATAGACCTGCTTGCAAAACCGGGCCTGTGCAATCTCATCGAACTCTAGCAATTAACACAACCCACGCTGATAATCTGCCTGCACCACCTGTAAAACCGGCGCCCATTAACCGGGTCTGCACAATCATCTCGAACACTAGCACCATTAAAACCAGCTGATAAACCTGTGCAAAATCGGGATTCACTTACTGCTAATATCTATTGGCAATAAATAACACTATAGCCATTAGCCAATGTAAAATCGGTTGATTGTGCAGATCGGCAGATTACACACAACACATGTTCGCTCTTTTGGAACCGGTATGGCCGGCGGCACGGGATTGTAGGTAATATTGCTATTTTTAGTGCAGTCACGGAACCCTCTATAGCGTTCAACGAAAAGTCTAAAGTGTGAAGTATACTTCAAAACATGTGTTAGTAGCCCGCCACGCGAGTCGCGCACAATAGTTTGTGATATCTGGGAAAATATTAGTGGGCCTGCAATAACTTCAATGCTAAACTAGAAACGAGCAGTTGTCGCCAACTACATGTATCCCCCGTGATCTAGTATGAATAGAATATCTCTGTAAGGACGTAAGAACGCAGGTAAAGTTAAATAAGTCACAAAGACAAAGGTTTGTTAGAAAACTGGTGTGCCTCAGATTGGCAAGTATATGGAATCTGGTTACCTAGGAGGCCGAAAAGGAAATGTAAGTCGACGGTAAAGGTCAAACTAAGGTGAAGGGCAGTGGTGGTTTTGGTATGCGACTGACCTTCTCCCAAGATGTGTAAGCATACCAAGTTTGGTCGCGCTACAGGCTTTCATTTTTAAGGGGCGCGATCGCGCTCGGCGCTCCACCGCGCACACCGAAATTGTGCAATGGTGCGCGCATCATCGCGCCTCATAAAAGTGGTTGAAACGCGCACCAAAAGTATGTCTATTATGTTGAAATAGCGCTTCATAGAGTTCTCAATGTAGGGGGTACAAAAAGGTTAGCAACACAACAATTTGTGGTGTGTAAGTAACTGAACGTATGGCAGAGGTACAGCTGGTTACTACCCTCTGGTTTATATATATATATAAATACAACTAAACAACAGCATCCAAATACAGGTACCTATACGGTAGCCACAAGTTACCTGCTCGTTTTCTACTATACGTGGCGAGAAGTGGCTTTCTGCGACGTGAAACAGTCGTAGGGCTGGAGGGGCTACATACGTGGCTACTACGTACTTGTAAGTAATCGCTAGTTTGTTGATGGATTGTGATGATATTTTATGCTGAAATATGCAGTACAATGGATTAGAATCTCTAAGGATGGAAATCAAAAATAAATAAAACAAGTTTATTTTTACATCCGATCAACTCTTTTATTAATCTGTGTGCTAGTGTTGGGTTGTTGGATGAAAAGAATGTAATCTGACGAAGCCATTGAATGAATGAATGTGAAAGATGAATGATAATCAGTAGATTGACATGACAGAGGGTCCTGATGGGGTACCCCAATTCTCAAGTAAACAGTAAATTTTTAGGCCTTTTCTCATTTCTCAGTAATAAATTTGGCCAATTTCTCTTTCTCAGTACATATTTTCATTTCTCACTAAAATTTTTCGTATACAGTGCAACAGATTAATATAGGACCTTCATACAAGAAAATTATCATTTTCATATTTGTTCAATATTAATATACTTGAATACATATACTCCTTTTCAATCTATGAGAGAATAATTTATGCTCATGCAAGCCAATATGACACTGTCAGGTGCTTTTTAAAATCCCCGAGATTGTCATGTGTTAAAATAAACTTGCGATCGTACGCGCTCAACTGGCTGTCCTGGCTCCTTGCCTTCGCCATCAAAATAGCCGACAATCACTTTCACGACCGGGTCCGTCGCCATTTTAGATTTCCCGCCAAGCTGTCGACAATTAGGCCCCGCAGTATGTATACCGTACTCAATATGGTGTTACAGGATATTACAGTTACACATAATCGCTATATATACACAGACGGGACCGCAGCTATACGGGGAGATAACTTGTCAAACAATGAATACAGCTGGTTCCTCATGTCTGCGTGTACATCAAAACTGCAAAGATGGCGCGGCGCGCACCGCCCGACAAGATCCGACAAGGCTCAAATCTGCTTTAAATTCGAAGATAACACGTATTCACGCTAAACATTAAATTTATTATCACGTTTCATGTAAAAAAATAGACAGTTTCAACGCTAACGCTAATTTCTAGAGGGGAATCACGAGTCACGCCAGGCCAAAAATCACGCTGACGTTAAAATAAAATGATTTTTCACGCTAACGCTAAAATATATGGCCATTTCACGCTTCACGCTAACCCCATCGGCACCCTCATGACATCCCAATTTTTCGTTTTGGATTTCACTCTAGACTGAGGATTGGTCATGATGCCATCATCACACCCTAAGAGGCATGATGGAGACCCTCAAGGAGCTCTCCATCATCCCTTTTAAGGTGTGATTTTTAGTGGAGCTCTCCATCATGCCTCTTAAGGGTGTGATTTTTTTAGTGGAGCTCTCATCATGCCTCTTAAGGGTGTGATTATGGAGCGTGAAAAGAACCCCTATGGTGTCCTAGGGAGTCATTAGTAGTCCTCCTGTACTTTCCAAATCTGAAAGCCTGGCGCTAGGTCAATTAGGGGCTGAGTTAGAGAGCAGAAGAGAAATAATGCAAGGTCAAGGTAAAGGTGAAATAAAGGTCGAAGTGACCTGGTGGGCAGTTTTTAACCCGATCTCGGATCATCTTCAATTGGCATGAAGGTGCGTTATGGTAAAGCGAAAACGGCAATCGTTTTTGGTGTGGCGGAGTCATCGTTGCCATGGTACAACATTTTTGTGAAAATATTGTAGAACTGTAACTTGTGCTTTTTTTACCATTGTCATGAATTGGCGCACAGGCCGATATAACATGTCCATTATATATATATATATATAATCAAGAGTGGATAATAGAGAAGAGTATGTCAGGGTTTTAACGA
>NW_014577392.1:236583-247525 GCF_000485595.1 Priapulus caudatus
TGGGTTTTGACCCCTGCGCCGCCGTGCGCGAACACTGTAAACCCCAGACGGAAAGGGATTGGTCATGTACGCATGATCCAGACGTTACTACAAGTTGTGTAATTATTCATTATTATCATTGATTATTATACACTTATAATTATTAAGGTCTTTACGATTAAAAGGTCTGTCATTATGAACCCCTAATCCTATCAACGCAGATTGTTCAAATCACGATAGTTACAAAACGCACTCCCTCATTTTGCTGCGTACTCTTATTTGTATCCCTCGTATAGTCTACAGTATTTAGTAGTATTTTATGACATGGAACTGTGTGATGTGTTTATTGAGAAATGCTGGATGTTACAGAAAACACAGAAATTATTATGGCCATTACTGTTAACGGCCGCGCGTAAATTCACGTATCTCCTCGAAAACCGCCATAAGGAATGTACCCATTTACCTCTTACCGGGAGGGTTTCGAACGTGGCAAAGACGATAAGCTATGTCACTAGCCTATATTTCCCATCCCTAAAACAACATTTCAACAACAACAACATTTCACCCTTGCCTTCGCCAGGTCGCCATTGCGGAATTTGCGATCGGTACCTGCTGCCATCTCTAGGTCCTTACGGACAATTATTAACGACAAAAACTCATCGGTAACGAGAGGGGGGTAGGGGGGGGGGTACTGTTCACAGTGAAAATATTCCTCATAGGGTAACCAGATTTTCCTATATTTCTTGGTTCACTATTGAAAGGATACGGCCCGCAACTAGACTATTTGTCTTTGTGACTTATTTAACTTTACCTGCCTTCTACGTCCTTACAGAGATATTCCATTCATACTAGATCACGGGGGATACATGTAGTTGGCGACAACTGCCCGTTTCTAGTTTTAGCTCTAGTTGACATCGTCAAGATAAGCTATTGCCATGGGGCGTCGTTCGTCGTACGTCCGTCCGTCCGTCCGTCCGTCAACATTTGTCTACGGTCAACGATAACTCAAGAACCGTTTGACCCACATGTTTCAAATTGCATATAGTTGTTACTCCTATGTGAGAGGTTTGAACGTCCTATTTTGGAGCACACCAGTCGACCTACTTTCGAGCCACGCCCACTTTTTGGCAAAAATGGAAATGGCCATAAGTCAGTTCAGGTTAAACGGATTTTGCTCATTTCTGGTATGGGAATGAATAAAGACTGCCCCCAAAACATCACATGGGTTTTTATATTTTTTTTAAAAATTATGCAAATTAGGTAGATTTTGGCAATTTCACTATGCATTGCAGTGTCTGCCTACGGTCAACAATAACTCAAGAACCGTTTGAACCACATGTTTCAAATTGCATAGAGTTGTTACTCCTATGGGAGAGATTTGATTGTCCTATTTTGGAGCACGCCAGTCGACCTACTTTCGAGCCACGTTTACTTTTTGGCAAAAATGAAATTGGCCATCTAGATTCATTCGATTTTGTTAAATTTTGGTATGTGAATGTGTAAGGCTAGCATATATCATTATAAAGAGTATATAATGGGAGATATACGCTATATAATGGGAGTTCTCCCATATATACTCTTGCTTTATATATCCCCCATCCCTCTTCTATCACACCAAAGGTGAGCTACAGTGTCATTGACACTTTCATTGTAAAATCTATTCTACTGCAGAAATTATAGTGATGTATAAACCGGTTTAAACTTTTTGACTCCATAGATGTTTGCTAAAAAAAGGAATGCTGCAAAATCAAGAAGAATGACAAAAGAGAATCACAATCAGAAAACTCCACTTCCCGTCGGACCGACGACGTTATGTTTCAATAAAGATGAATTCATGAAGGTACATATAACAACTGCAACTATTTCGACTTAGCTGTGCAATAACAACATATATTCATACTAATCGTTATGTCATATTTAACTGCAATCTGCATGTGGACGTGTTTGTGAAAAAGGCAGAGAGACAAATGAGAAGAGCATGAAATTTTTACTCAATATATAAGTCTAACAATCTTTGTACTGAATGTTTGTTGTTTAGCTATACCCAGGTGTCCTTAAAGGGAATCTGACATCTAGAACGTATTTAGCCTATCATATGACATTGTTATTACTTTTAAACACGTTTTCTGACATTTTTAGAACATATTATGATCAAACCTGCTTTTGATGATGTAGGTTCCAGGGCTGAGGCTAGACAGTATTTTTCCAGATTTAAAGGGCACATCCCCCAAAAAGGGCACACCACCCCACAGTGAGCGCAAAATTTCGAAGGGCACTTTAAAATCTAGACCGTATTTCCCAGTACGGCAAATACGGTCTGAATCCGCCCCTGCACTATAGCTATTATAAAAAGCTGCGTTTGATAGCGAGAGTAGATGCAGTAAAATCGGTGAAATTTCTGAACTCACGATGTAAACAAACTCAAGTCTATGAACATATATGTGCTGCATGCAATCTTCCGATCTGCTCAATCTACGAATCTGCTGACTGTGTGGCAGCCTCATTGAACTCTAGCAACCCTAAAACCCACGATAATAGACCTGCTTGCAAAACCGGGCCTGTGCAATCTCATCGAACTCTAGCAATTAACACAACCCACGCTGATAATCTGCCTGCACCACCCTGTAAAACCGGCGCCCATTAACCGGGTCTGCACAATCATCTCGAACACTAGCACATTAAAACCAGCTGATAAACCTGTGCAAAATCGGGATTCACTTACTGCTAATATCTATTGCAATAATAACACTATAGCCATTAGCCAATGTAAAATCGGTTGATTGTGCAGATCGGCAGATTACACACAACACATGTTCGCTCTTTTTGGAACCGGTATGGCCGGCGGCACGGGATTGTAGGTAATATTGCTATTTTTAGTGCAAGTCACGGAACCCTCTATAGCGTTCAACGAAAAGTCTAAAGTGTGAAGTATACTTCAAAACATGTGTTAGTAGCCCGCCACGCGAGTCGCGCACAATAGTTTGTGATATCTGGGAAAATATTAGTGGGCCTGCAATAACTTCAATGCTAAACTAGAAACGAGCAGTTGTCGCCAACTACATGTATCCCCCGTGATCTAGTATGAATAGAATATCTCTGTAAGGACGTAGAACGCAGGTAAAGTTAAATAAGTCACAAAGACAAAGGTTTGTTAGACAACTGGTGTGCCTCAGATGTGCAAGTATATGGAATCTGGTTACCCTAGGAGGCCGAAAAGGAAATGTAAGTCGACGGTAAAGGTCAAACTAAGGTGAAGGGCAGTGGTGGTTTTGGTATGCGACTGACCTTCTCCCCAAGATGTGTAAGCATACCAAGTTTGGTCGCGCTACAGGCTTTCATTTTTAAGGGGCGCGATCGCGCTCGCGCTCCACCGCGCACCCGAAATTGTGCCATGGTGCGCGCATCATCGCGCCTCATAAAAGTGGTTGAAATCGCGCACCAAAAGTATGTCTATTATGTTGAAATAGCGCTGCATAGAGTTCTCAACAGTGTTACCACTCTGAAAAATGGGGAAACCCCANTATTTTAATTAAAGTAATAAATACCTGACCATTTACAATAACTACTCAGTATTCTAGAATATAATATGAGCTTGTCACATATCACACACTATTTTTATTGCAATGCAAACTAGACGCTAACCACATTATAAATACCTTGTGTCCTGGTGTGTTCCTAAGCATCTCACACAGCAGTACCGTGTCCCACAATTAACACATGTGTAGTTACTGGGAAATGTAATATGAACAATGTCAAGGTAGTAATACAAATGAATCAAGAAAGTGATCAGGCCCAACATCCTGTAACTTATTGTATAGGAATCAATGCAGCAGTGGCACCATTTGATTTCCACTGCTTGCCACCACAACCCTTGATATTCACGTCAATGGGAACAACATCGATCCAGGCCACCCTTGCAATATCATGCAATGCAAGAACGGATTCGAACTTCATGAAGACATGCTAAAATTGACTACACCACAAATTTTCTATGGTGTATATTTGTCAAAAATTTTGTTGCAATTTTTTGGACATAATTTTTTTACTTTGACTATTTACGGTGACGTAATCACTTTAATATTTGAAGCTAATCAGTAATGCGCACAAAAAGGATATCCACACACAGCACAGAACTTGCGTTCAGGCATTTTGGATGAAGGTGCTCTTGCAGAAAGATAGTTCAGCTCATCTGTTGCTAACATTGCCTGAAAGAGTAAGGCACCTTAATACGGCAAGAACCACCCCTCCCAAACTATTTTTTCTAACTAGAAGATTATTAAAATCACCAACACATTAAATGTGGACTTCAGTGAATTGCCTATATGTGTGCCTTGCCAACATGTTGTCATATAACTCTGGGATTTTCTTGGTCACTATATTATTATGCTATTACATTGCTCATATAATACATATTAAAGGATATAGTACCATCAAGAGCTATTTAGCTTTATTTATTGCAAGCAGATATGGTTAGATAACTATTTTATTAATTAGATTCCATATATGTGGTTTATACAGGCTCTAGCACAAGTCAAACTAAGTTAAATCACCTCTTCTTCTAGTAGTGCAGCAAAGTTCTTCCGAAATCGCTGTTTGAAGTGATCACATCTGGTTTTTTTCTTTTTTGTTTTGACTGCGAACAGAATAGATTTGCACATTACCAGCATATCTATTTAACTAAGGGCACGTGGGCACATTGATACAAGTGTAATTGTTGCATATACCATAGCATGTAATTTGAAGGTAAATTAAAAACATGTCAATGATTATAGAACCTAGATTAGATCAACAATTTGGTTAACAATTACACATTGGTCAGGCATTACATAGCAAATTGTGCAAGTGTTTCACATAGCTGCCACTTACGATTCTACAAAGAGAAAGACCATCAATCACTGTATGTATATGACTCTTTCATAAAGTCAGAAACGAATAGAAATCGGTACGTACCGGTTTCATTGAAATTCTCCTCGAATTTCGGTGCTTTTTGTGCATGCTCAGGTTGGCATGTGGTGCATACCTGGAAGTTATCATTCTCGGAGCGCTTCAGCTGGCTTCCGAGCCCGTCGGACGCTTGCTGGCCCCTCATCCAACACTCGCCTCTGTTCACATCCTTAATGCGACCTGTAGAAATCGAACGACACTATCGATGAATATTGAATAATTAGACGAGACTTGGAGAGGAGTGCGACTCGCTCAACACCTCTCCTGTGGAGATGGGCCCCCCCCCCCCCACCCCCCCCCCCCCCCCCCCCCCCCCCCCCCCCCCCCCCCCCCAAAAGTCAAATTCGTGAGTATGTATATAAAGGGTGTCACCTTTCCTCCCGGCGTAGATGGACTATTTATTCCAGCAATAAACACAGCAACTCGTTATACACTCATATTATTCATGTAAAACGTGCAACAGTCGCCGCCGCGAGAGCAATGGCAGCCGGTAATGCAATGGTAGGAAAACTATCGGCGATAAATAGGTGAAGAGAGTAGACTATAGAAAGATTAAGAATTTTGTAGGAAACAGATTTCGTATTTAGTTAGCATTATATGTTATTGAAAAGGCAGTGGCTTACGGTACGGTAGCCGTATCTTAATGTCTCCGAGCTACGAGTACGGGAGTCCATTCGCGCTTTCATACTTAACGAGACAAGAGATGGCGCGGTGGCGGCTAAGATTTCGAAATACGCCTTGGGAAATAAATTCACGATTTGAGAGTTTAGATGAGCTAGAAACCTAACCATACACCTAAACCTAACACTACACCTAACCCTACTAATCCTACCCACCCTCAACCCTAACGGCAAAAAAGGGCTTGACGACCGACGGCTACCGCCCTCAGCCACTGCGTTATTGAAACGCTTCCAGTGCCTGTGCTCTATTGTATCCCCGAACGAAGTTCGTGGATACTATGGATTTGGGCATCGTCCGCCCGCCGCCCGCCCCGCCCGCCGGCCCCGCCCCCAGCGCCGCCCGCAGCCGCCCGGGCGCCCCGGAGCGCCCCGGCGCCGCCGCCGCCAGCGCGCCGGCCGCGCCCAGCCGGCCTCCGGGCAGAGATTTCCTTGTGAGCGCTCTACCGCTGCAGTTCTTCTCAGATCATCTTCAAATTTGAATGAAGATGCGTTATCGTAAAGCGAAGACAGCCTATCGTTTTTTGGTGTGGGGCGAGTCATCCGTTAGGCCTATGGTAACAACATTTTTTGGTCCGAAATATTCTAGAACCTCTAACTTCTGCAACTTTTTACCGATTGTCATGAAATTAATGTTTGTATTAAAATTAAAAGTTAAAATTCTAAAAAAAAGAAAGAAAAAAAATATTTGCAGAAAATAAAAAAAAATAAAAATATTTGTATAGAAATTTGTATTTAAATTATATATAAATTATGATTGTCATCAAAAATATATAATAATACATATATATATATATATATAGGACATGTTTATATCGGCCCTGTGTGCCAAAATTCGATGAAAAATCGGCTAAAAACAGGCAACAAGTTAGCTGTAGGTTCTACAATATTTCCACAAAAACGTTGTTAGCCGATGGCAACAATGACTCCTCCACACCAAAAACAATTGGCGTCTTTGCTTTAGCATAACGGCACCTTCATGCCAAATTCCAGAAGCGACCCTGCGTATGCAAGGCAGATGACGCATCGAGATAAACAATATTGCGAGTTTACTCGCACATCCGGGCTCTTGCGGAGATGCGTAACTAATGGCGCAGAACATAGGCGCTGAACTGTCAATGGGTGTATGGAGGCATATATTTGTATATATATATATATACCATATTACCCATCGGCCAGATGGGTTTGACCCCTGCCGCCGCCGTGCGCGAACACTGTAAACCCCAGACGGAAAGGGATTGGTCATGTACGCATGATCCAGACGTTACTACAAGTTGTGTAATTATTCATTATATCATTGATTATTATATACTTATAATTATTTAAGGTCTTTCACGATTAAAAGGTCTGTCATTATGAACCCCTAATCCTATCAACGCAGATTGTTCAAATCACGATAGTTACAAAACGCATCCTCATTTTGCTGCGTACTCTATTTGTATCCCTCGTATAGTCACAGTATTTAAGTAGTATTTTATGACATAGTGACTGTGTGATGTGTTTATTGGAGAATGGTGGATGTACAGCAAACACTAGTCGCGAGATTCCTCTGACCAATGCCCACACCGACGATTTGTTGGTGGTTTTGTGGGGTTAGGTCACACCAAAACCACCTAACCCAACCACCTAACCGACCCACACCAAAACCACCAAATCGTCGTGTGGCGCATTGGTCGAGGAATCTCGACTAAGCAAACACCAGAAATGATTATGGCCATTTCGTACATAACGGCGCTGCGTCAATTCACGTATCTCCTCCGAAATACCGCCATAAGGAAATTTTACAGCCATTTACGCTCTTACCGGGAGGGTTTCGAACGTCGCGCGAAGAACGATAGCTAGTGTCACTAAGCCTATATTTCGTCACAAGTGACGTAATAAAACAACATTTCAACGACAAACAACATTTTCAACGGCTTGCATTCGCCAGGTCGCGCATTGCGGAATTTTTCGGATCGGTACCATGCTGCCATCTCTATGGTCCTAACGCGACAATTATTAACGACAAAAACTTCTGCGGTAACGAAGAGGGCGGCGTAGAGGGGGCTGCTCACGCGGACTACTCGGCTCAGCGAGTCGATAAAATATTCGCCTAGTGGTAACGGCAGCATTCGCATATACTTGCACACCTGAGGCAGACCAGTGTTCTAACAAAACCTTGTCTTTGTGACTTTTTTAACTTTTACCGCGCCTTCTACGTCCTTACAGAGAGTTAATTCCATTCATAACTAGATCACGCGGGGATACATGTAGTTGGGCGGACAACTGCCCGTTTTAGTTTATGTTGTTTGCTGCACGGCAGCAGAGGGCGGGCGTGCGGTGTACTTGTGAAGTATGTGTGTTGCATATGAGCGCATTTGACGCGCATTTACAGGGTGATAATAGGCGAAACTAGCAGTACGCAGAAACATTAAGACTTTGTACATTTCGCTGTTTATTACCATTCATTTTTTTTATTGCCGACGTTCCAGAGTGCCTGTTGGATGGATCACGAGGCCCTGGAGGCTCAAAGTTTCGAGAAAAGTATAACGTCTTATATTAAGAGCGAAGCGCTTCGCCTTGCAACCGCTTCGCTTCGAACCCGCTTCGCTCATTAATATAGACATATGAGCGTTTTCGCAACTTCTTGAGACTGCCAAGGGCCTGGTGGATGGAGAAGATCAGAATGATTCAACGGCCATACAGCACTCTGAGACCTGTACACACTTACTAGCTGTCACTGACAATATTCCAGTATTAATTCAATTCTAAATTAAACACAGAGGCCGCTCATGACTTTCTACTTAGCAGGATGCTTCTGGTATATAAGCGCCTATTGACAGTTACATTGGATATGTGTAACAGATAAAAATATTAAAGATATTACCATATAACTCACCTGATTCTCTTTTGTCAGCCATTGCGTTGCGTACTCGTCCAGGCGCCAGCAATAGATCATCGACTCATAGCGACACCTGTGAGCCTGAGATCGCCGCTAGGTTCGCTAGCGTTTATGTTGTCAAATGCAAAGCGAAGAGAAGTAAGTCGCCTAGGAAACCGTTCGTCCGATGGCGAAAAGGATGAGAGATATGGGTATCTACAAGAGATCAGTATGCAACTCTCGGGCGTTTTGACGATCCGTATACACTATTGTATGTTGTAACAGTTATATTTCACGTTTTAGCGGTAGTCGCAGGTTACATTTACACAAGAGCTAGGGAAAGGACTACGAAAACAATTGAAGAGTTGAACAGAAAAACATCCTTGCCTGACAAACCTGATCGGCTGTCAGTGAAAACACCACCACACATCCCAGATGAAGTACAGGAATTAGAAGGGAGGTTACAGAGGTGAGTAGCATGATATGAGAGAAGTAAATGATTCGGTGAAAAGTAAAGACAAAAATCTGCGAGTCAAAACATATATGATGCTGTCTGAACTGTACTGCTAGCTGTCCAAGAAACCGGTAGAATCATCTTTGTATAGGCTCTAGACTATAGCGCGCTTACATTAAACTGATCATTAAGCATTACAATGTACATTGAGCATTAATGTGAAGCGGCGCTATAGTACTAGAGCTAACGTTTTGTATAGGACAATCCGTCGCCAGTCCTGGCTCGGGCTATCTGAACTGAAGACTGAAGTAAGTACACTACGTACAGGTTAGATACAATAATGTAACCCAAACCCAAGAGGATAGGGTTACAGAGTGTCCCTATCCTTTTTCTGCGGAGGAATGCCGCGAGTGAATCACTCGGCCGGTTTGCTGGTGCGTTTTCAGAGACTAGAACTTCCAAACTGGGTTTATTCTAAACACCGAACGCTTTCTCCGCTATCTGGAACTTACTATGTATCGCAATACTCTGTATTAAACTAATATAAGTGTTACAAAAATTCGAAGTGCCAGCGGCGGCAATATACTGAGGCGCGCCATTTCTGTGACTGTGACGTACGGCATTACCAATGCGGCATAGCGATCGGCAAACGCAGCACACGCAGCCGTCACGCCCTCCGATTGGTCGGTGAATCCGCTCTTCAAACCGAAGTCACGTCACCCAGGTCAACAGAAATGGCGCTCGAGTAATATCCGCTGCTCGTCACTTCGAATTTTTGTACAAGGTTATATTAGTTTAATAAAGAGTATTGCGATACATAGTAAGTTCCGCAGATAGCGAGAAAGGTTCATGTTTAGAATAAACCCAGTTTGGAAGTTCTAGTCTCTGAAAACGACAGCACAAACGCGCCTGAGTGATTCACTCGGGCATTCCTCCGCAGAAAGGATAGGGACACGTTTGTAACCTTATCCTGCTTCCGAGAGGGTCTGGGTTCACATTATCAGTAGCTCTACGTACAGGTCTGTGCTGTGAAGGCGCCAGGCAGAAGGGCTCAGTTGAGTGCTAGTTTATTATCATGATTAATGGATCCGTAAATCACTGGAACTTGGAACGTTTCAATAGTAAAATTATGGTAAATAAACACGAAATGTATTTACTACCAAAGTTTTAATGTGTCTCTACTCTCTTTCGCCTAGTATTATTGCCGATAATTTCCTGTAAATGCTGTTCAAATGCTCTTCTGCAACACACAAGTGCACCGAACGCACGCCGCTGTGCATAAACAACAAATATAAAGAGCAGGTGGGAAAGTGTGATAGCAAAATTTGCAAATTTATGCAAAAAAACTCCCACTCCACTAAAATGTAAGTCGGAGGAAGTTCCTGTTCATACCACTGATCTCTACTATACTAACACGTTAGTAGTTACCAACTATACTAACTGAACTATCCTAACACGTTAGTACTACACACGTAACTACGTTAGTATAGTAAAGATCAGTGGTTCATACGCTTATAATGGCGGCGCATTGCATGCTGGGGTGAGCTGATGCTTGCCCCAAGCTTCATTTCGAGACCTGCCAAGCCAAGCTAGCATGATGAGCACAGGCATGACGTCACATACACGACTACGTTCAAACTTCAATTGCCAAAACAATTAATAGAGTAGCGCGGTTAAGGAGTTTTGGATGATAAACATGCAGGAACTTCCTCCCATTTACATTTTGGCAGAGTGGGAATTTTCTGCAAGAATTCATGAGATATCTCTGGTTCAAGTAGGCTGTACCAGACGGCAGAGTTAAAATTCAAACAAGTGAACATTTAGCTATGCATAGGTACCAAATTAGATGCTGTTGGTTGTGTATTTGTGCTGTGATAGTGTGAAACTAGAAAGAAAGCAAGCATCGTGCAAATTTATCGATCACGATTTCCCACCTGCTCTTTATTCTTGTTGTTTGTGCACAGCAGCGTGCGTGCGGTGTGCTTGTGTGTTGCAGATAAGCACTTGAACGGCATTTACAGGAAGTTA
>NW_014577392.1:247535-257666 GCF_000485595.1 Priapulus caudatus
GAGAGAGAAAGAGAGAGAGAGAGAGAGAGAGAGAGAGAGAGAAAAGAGATGTGAAGAAGAATTCTAATGACTGCCTACAACCCTAATAAATAAATAATGGAACCCCCTCCTCATTCTAATGATATATCTTTTTAATGTTAATCTACTCCTTCAGTCTGGTCATGTAATATTTACCCACTTAGTGACTAGAAACTTTGTCTATAATTTCTTATATATACCAATTATCACATCAGACAAGTAAAAATGCTGTAACGGTAACAAAAATGAAACTTAACTAAATGCCTTTACGCTATAATGAAGGCTATGACTAGGTGTGTCAAACATTTTATGTTGAGATTATATGCTTCTATTCGCTTTTCGTTAAGTGGGTAGAATGGCTTGAGACCAAAAATGTTGCATCTAATGGGGATGAGGAGATGGACTCAAACAGTTCCCATTCGGATGAGCAAGACTCGGGCGATATGCTTATCTCCTCCGGTGACATAAAGGACACGCATGTAATGAACAGACTTAGCTTGGAGGTCAGTGAATCAATGTGATGGCAAAGTCGACTTATTGGAGACGAATTATTATGTACGTGAGCCTGTACGTGAACTTATGTCATGGTCGTATAGTGTTTGTGTGAGTTCAACTTCTAGGATGGTGTGCTTACTTCTCAGGTTTTGTCTTTCTTGGTGAGCTGCATGATTGTATGAGTGGTAAAGCTGTATATATATATATAGCTCATTTTTAGCATACAACGCTTTATTATTATTCTTGGTTCAGCCGCGGGGCACATTTTGGTGAATATAGCAGAAAATATAAGATAAACTTGTGATTTTGAAGATTTCTCATCAATTCAATTACCTTTGACTACTATCAGGTATATATATATTTATAACTGGATTACTAAAAGTCTGCAATATTGAATAGTAAATAATAACAAGAGCGTAATTACTAATACTAATTACATTCTAATAATGAAATTCTAATACCAATGACATTCTTAATACGCTCTTGATAATAATTAAAAATAATTTTGCTAGTGTTCTTGCAATATTCTTGGACCTATACGAATTGACAGCAATTCTAGTCTCCTTCTAGAAGGTTATATAGCAGAGCAGCAACTGTTACCTGTATGTAGCATCTTAATTACTGTTGACCAGATCAATGCGAGAATATGACCTGCATACGCGCTGGGGGGAAAACTGTAAATGGGTCATGGCAAAAATCAATGCTTTTGCGGTTCAATGGTAGCCTTCTGCTCTGGCTCTTCGACTAATTACTCAGACCACATGATGCGCAGCGCATCCCTGCATCGTTACAGTAACGACTTACGTACTTGTAGCGATATTCGATTTATACACAGATCCGTTGATTGTGTATCCATGGCATTTGAATTTTTCACGATTGTGCATACTTCACAATTTAAATATGCATACTGCTTTAATATATAAATGCGTTTCTTGTAGTTTTTTGCTCCCAACCTCGCTGTATATAAGTTTCTAATTATAAATTCTACCTCATTTATTGTCTTTTTGTCTCAAAATGGGTTTTTATGATTGCAGATACAATAAATTAGACTTGAGGGGGGGTACACTTGTGATAAGTGTAGAGTAGGGTTAGATTTAGAAGACATCAATTGCATTAGTAAGAGTATAAGAGTATAGACAATGACATTATACGTGAATATGTCTTAATTTTGACCGTCTCTTTCAACACCCACCCACCCCACCCCAATAACAATCTTCGGTCAAAAATATAATAGTAGGCATACATAATTTCTCTATTTAAATCCTATTTAATTTTGTTCTATATATAGTCTATGGTTGCTATTGCTGTTGCTTCCAACGTAAACGTACTGAATGTGCACTCTGTATATCTTGCAAAGGTGTGCTATGCGTTATAGGTGGTTGCTATGGTAACTGCAGGTATAAATATATCTGCTAAGTCGTATACGTAACATCAGGGTTTATTAATTTTAGTTTGTCATTATTAACCCCTGGTAACATGCATGTGAATATAAGGATGATTTTGCAGGTGCCTATTAATAATGTGGACAGAGGTATCGTTGTTATAGTTGGTGTTTGGGAATGATTGCATGACTATTACGTAAATGTTACATACAAAGTGGCTGTATATATTCATGTTGTGTTTGGTATGGAATACGTACATGTGATGCATTTTATTTTGCTATTATGCTATTGACTATTATTTTGCAGTCAAAATTATTCGAATGTACATAATCATTCGTCAACTTGTCTCGCGTGTATTAGCACAAAATCACAATCTTAATAATACTTCATTTCTACTAGATCTCATGTCTGTATGTGCAAACTGTGTGAAGAACAACAGTATATTCCATTTGAGATGGCTGTTCGCATTGATCAATGTCCGAAAATTTAATATCTGCCGAGTGTGTATATGCCGACGTTCTTTAGCGCTGCCATCGGAACGATTCTCCGATTTATCGCACTTTCTCGTGCTGTTGACATGCGGTATGCAAAACCACCTGGCGCAGGTCATCCAAGTTCTTTCTCGAACTGTGCTGGATAATTGCAAGCTCCGTCCCTCTAGTCAAGGTACTCGATTACTTCTTGGCAGCAATGACACTGTCGTCCTAATCCATTGCATGGATCTTCACATGGGGCGTATTACTCGGAGTGGTATTTATGACCAGGTGCGTAGTATGTGATTTGCCTCAGACACACAATTTACCCGTAACTTCCGCAGTCAGCTCGACCTTAACATGCGCCTCTCTTTCGACCATCTTTGTGTGGGTGTTGTATATCGTTGCGTGAGTTTGCCATCCCCCAGGGAAATTTCTCATTGAGAGATTTAGACTACCCCTCTCATTGACTAGACGTTGTACTGCGTCGAGACCAGTGGCGTCTTGGCTGGTCGGCACCCTGGACCCCCTCCCCTGTACACGCCTCCTCCTGCTTCGGTTTACTATAAATGTGTTATGATTAAGTAGTATGAACATACTATCAATTCATGATCGACAAGGCTTACAATGTACCACGTAGTACACTTACATCTAGTGTTTCTTACGCGAGTTTCTTTTGTCTAGATTCGTTATCTAGATGTTTCTATACACAGCAACAGATCAGTTTACTCTCACAATCTCGTAACAGTGTGCACTGTACTCTCTCTTCATGCCATCCTCTATTTAGAGATTATACTAGTTTTGTATACGTTGATGCGACGTGGCACAGGTATAATTTACATGAGTATAAATGATGCACTTTAACTTTCGATATCGAATTCATTCCACATCGGATTCCTCGTTTATGTATATCAGATTTCTATATTTAAAAGGTTTGATTCAATCCTCAGCTTCAGAATCTCATAATTTAGGCATTAAGCAATGAGCATACTTATGTTTCCACACTCTGATTCCTCCTGTGTAACTGGAAAGTTTTCGATCACTAGTTCTCATTCCAGCATCATCTAGACCTTTCCACCTGCATTTGTTTTGCTTAATTCGGCGTGCTATTTCTGAATTGGATGTGTGGACGCACATTTCGAGATCTCTCAGCTGGCAGGCTGCTCCTGGTTCTATTAACTAACCCATATTCTTATGTACTGCTAATCGTTTGTGAGTTCAACATCGCTGCTTGGGTATGTGTGAATATTCGTAGTACCGATAATCCAATAATCAAGGGTCCTGATCATACAACCCCTTTTAGACTCCTGGCCTGTCATTGATACAATTCTATGGTGAGTGACCTTTGACTCTCTTAAAGTCGATTCCTATTACGATAAAATTTAATGATCTTAGGCACTTTCTCTTGCGGCGCTTACATAGCGCGGCATCTATTATCCCTATATCGATATAGGAGGAATTGACTTATTGAGAAGTCTACGAGTTCTGGTAGTTCAGCAGGAGGGGCAGGTGGGCCCAGCGCAGGCAGCCAACAGCCAGCGGTAATAGTGTAGGCTCACACAGCGGCATGGTGTGTGACGAGTATGTATTGTTGTTGTATATAATATAATCTATGCTATATTTATCCAAAAGGCAATTTTAAGTATACTTAATAGTACAATGAAAAGCTGGTCCAGGTATCAGAATTAGGTATTAACCCGAATCCCCAACGCCAAGACCGTCGCCCTGTGATCGATCCGTTTGGTTACGTCGATCACATCCAGCAGAAGATCAAAACAACGAGGATGGAGGTGACGGAGCGCGAGATCGCCAAGACGATGAACGACAAACAGAAAACGGAGGAGAGAAGGTGAGTGACATTATCAGTAGAGAGTAAGTGACATTGTCAGTAGCCTTAATTGCAGTGATAGACTATAAAACATACACGATGGTGACGATAGAGTAAGTGACATTGTCAAGTCTAGTCTTGCAGTGATATGGACTATAAAACATACAAGATGGTGAGAGAGAGTAAGTTGACATTGTCAGTAGGTCTTGCAGTGATAGACTAATAGACAAACAAGTGGTGAAGATGAGTAAGTGACGATTTTCAGTAGCCTTGCAGTGATAGGACTATTAACAAACATACAGATGGTGAAGAGAGAGTAAGTGACATTGTCAGTAGCTTTGCAGTTGATAGACTTATAAAACACAGATGCGTGAGATGAGAGTAAGTGACATTGTTGAGTAGTCTTGCCCAATAATATAGACTAATAGACAAAACAAGATGGTGAAGAGAGCAGTCAAGTAGACATTGTCAGTTTAGCTTGGCAGTGATTAGACTATAAAACAAACAAGATGGTGAAGAGAGAGTAAGCTGACATTTGTTAAGTAGTCTTGCAATGATAGACTAATAGACAAACAAGATGGTGAAGAGAGAGTAAGTGACATTGTCAGTAGTCTTGCAGTGATAGACTAATAGACAAACAAGATGGTGAAGAGAGAGTAAGTGACATTGTCAGTAGCCTTGCAGTGATAGACTATAAAACAAACAAGATGGTGAAGAGAGAGTAAGTGACATTGTTAGTAGTCTTGGCCCAGTGAGTGATAGACTAATAGCCAAACAGGATGGTGAATTATAGAGTAGTGACTTGTCAGTAGCCTTGCAATGATAGACTAATAGACAAACAACGATGCGTGAAGAGAGAGTAATGTTGACCATTTGTCGCAGCCTTGCAGTGATAGGACTAATAGACAAACAGGATGGTGAAGAGAGAGTAAGTGACATTGTCAGTAGTCTTGCCAGTGATAGACTTAATAGACAAACAGGATGGTGACGATAGAGTAAGTGACATTGTCAGTAGCCTTGCAATGATAGACTATAATAAACAAACAGAAGATGAAAAAGAGGGAGTAAGTGAGAGCAGCTAATTTGTAGTGACGCGGCACCACTTTCTACAAAGCTATGTGCATACGTACATTCACTAGTTTTCACTCTCATTAAATTTCCGCTAATTAGTCTATGATTGTGCGAGGGTTATAATCATAGATGAAATCTATTGAGGTCCAGGCGCCACTGCAATCACAGCCAGTGTTCATTGGTACCTGCGAGGCAATTATGACTAATTAGGTTTGTTCGACGAGTATTTGCTTTGCCCTCAAGCTGAAGGTGAGATCAATAACTACGTACCACAGAGTGACAAGCTATATATATATATATATACTGCGCGCACGCTGATATTTCCTACGGCCACCTGCTGGTGCTTCATTAAACGCCGTGAGGTATGTGTTCAAAATTCCTTGCCACAGGGGTATGGATCGAAACATGCTACTGGTTGGGTTGTGAGTATCATTAGTTCATTATAGGGTCGGCGAGATTTATTTTCCTAGAAGTAGGCTAAGATGAGTGAGTTTATTATATAGTTTATCTCCGTCATTTACCCAGAGCTGAAAAATGTGAGAAATCACGCAATTAAGTATTTTACGTGCTGTATGGCAAAGTGTGCGCTCGTTAGAAGTGAGACTGACTTTCAATATTGAATCCAAGGTAATCGCTAAACCGTTCAATGATCACCCAACTTTTAATACTAGCCTCTTGCGCATTCGTTTGTCATTTCCATTAGTCGAGACATTCGTGATGCATTTCCTGCTCGATTCGTCTGGTGATTAAAGGTAGCTTCCCTCGAACTTTCCACGTAAATTTTTGTAACAAACCACTGTGAAAACGTAAGTAAATAACTCACTACACTTTAACTGAACGTTAGCTTTGAAAATAAAACTGTAAAAATATGTATCAAGCCTATATTTGCTCATCGAAGAAACAACTCGAAAAACGCTTTTCGCCGTGGTTCCGTATTGTTTATATTTGAGCAACCATAATTTCAATCGAGTCAATGTAGCCACTTTCAGATGCCATAACTTTTAATATAAATCATTTTATGAAATAAAACTTTGTAGTCTAGATGAGAAGCGCCTCGACTGTTTATGTTATTAATTTCCGAATTTTTACCGTAACCGTTTTCGAGATAGAACGTGCTAAAACCCCAACAAAACGTAATCCGAACTAACATTGAATTCCGCTTGAAAGTTCGAGGGAAGCCATACCTTAAGCTTCACATGAATCCCCCCGCGTAAACCTGACGTTCACTTGTTCGTCGCAGCATCCAGCGACAGCAGCTGGAGAGGATATTCGAACTGATGGCGGAGCAGTCGGAGAAATTTGGATCGCCGAGTAAAGTGGATGTCGATGAACAGATGAAGCTTTATCGCTCCTAGACGCATCGCCTCACTAGCAGCGAAGTCGACAACGGATCTGACACGGCCTGGCTCGCTCTTAATGCAGTCTACACAGCCTGGCTCACTCTTAATGCAGTCTACATAGCCTGGCTCACTCTTAATGCAGTCTACACAGGCTGGCTCACTCTTAATGCAGTCTACACAGCCTGGCTCACTCTTAATGCAGTCTACACAGCCTGACTCACTCTTAATGCAGTCTACACAACCTGGCTCACTCTTAATGCAGTCTACACAGCCTGGTTCACTCTTAATGCAGTCTACACAGCCTGGCTCACTCTTAATGCAGTCTACACAGCCTGGTTCACTCTTAATGCAGTCTACACAGCCTGGCTCACTCTTAATGCAGTCTACACAGCCTGGTTCACTCTTAATGCAGTCTACACAGCCTGGCTCACTCTTAATGCAGTCTACACAGCTGGCCTCACTCTTAGCACGTACACTACAGCCTGGCTCACTCTTTGCAGTCTACACCGCCTGGCTCACTCTATAATGACAGTCTCCTGTATCCTTGGTGACTGTTGCTCTACAATTATGTCCGTTGGGCTGCGCGCTCTACTATATTCCTGTGGTGTCTGTGGCTCTCTACATATTCCTTGGTGGCTGTGCGCTCTACATATTCCTTGCGTGAGCTGTGGCTCCTACTATAATTCTTGAGTGCAGCTTGGCTCTTACTAATTCCTTGCGTGGGCTTGGCCTCTACTATATTCCTTGAGTGAGCCTGTGGCTCATATTCCTTGACGTGTAGCTGTGGCCTCTACTATTTCCTTTGCTGCGATGTGGCTCTACTATATTCCTTGTGTGGCTGGTGCGCATCTATATTTCTTGGTGGGCTGTGGCTCTGTATTCCTTGGTGAGCTGTGGCTCTATATTCCTTGTTGGGCTGTGGCTCTGTATCTCTACTTATATCCTGGTGGCTGTGGCTCTGTATTTCCTTGGTGGGCTGTGGCTCTGTATTCCTTGGTGGTGTGCTCTCTGCTATTCCTCTGCGTGGCGCCTTTGCTGGCCTCTGTATTCCTTGGCTGAGCTGTGGCTCTATATTTCTATGGTGGGCTGTGCGCTCTGTATTTCTTGGTGGGCTGTGGGCTTCTACTATATCTCTGGCGCCAGCTACACGAGTAGCTATACGTGTATTTACTGCCACCATGGTTGTCACCATCGTACCACTGTATTGTCAATCAGTTTATATACTGAATCAGTTTGCAAGCTCTATGAACATGAGAAATAGGCTTCACTGTTTGTAATTTATATCGGCTGCCACTACGCCTCATCATCATATGTTTATCAGGTTGGAAGAGAGCATTGTGTGACAGCGTGTGCAGGTGTGTGCGATAGAGATTGAGGGAAGGAGGGAGGATGGAAGGGGGATAGATCTATAGAAAGAGAGAGAGAGAGAGAGAGAGAGAGAGAGAGAGAAGAGGAGAGAGAGAGAGTGAGAGAGAGAGCGAGAGAAAGCAAGAGAGAGAGAGCGAGATGTATCGCAAATACTGATTAGTCCCTAGGCGCCTAATCTATTTATACAGGTGCACAATCCATGGTCTAATAGGCGGTCATTGTGTCCCCTAGTTATCCCACACTACTACTGAACCTGAGCATGTCTGAAGACCGTCAAGCTCCGAGCAGTTCCACAATATTTATATATTGATCAGCAGCACAGCTAGGTAAAATCGGGTCTGTACGTACCTGTACTGTGGCGGTAGATAACCAACTGCGTGTTAGAAGGGTTGTTTACTGTACGCGATCCATATCCGAGCTTTGCACTGGGTAGTACATATCATCAGGAGTGAATGAGAGATGTCCATGATCATCTATTATTATTCACTCCTGATATTCTAAGTCCTAAATGTGATGTTGTACTTTTAATACAATCATGAGTAAGTGAAGATCAGGCAGTAGATGACTGTCATGAACACGTAATCACATGCAGGGGCGTAGCCAGCCTTTCCAAGAGGGTGGGGGGGGATTCCTTCCAGAGGGGGGATTCCAAACCTACTATATACTAATAAAACTTCGTTAAAATTTTCGTTTCATGCTTTTATATACATACTGTATCAGATATGTGCCTATTTTGATACATACCCAGGGGATCCGGAATGCTGCCGAATCACCCCTGGCTACGCCCCTGACATGACAAGTTTTAAATGTTGTGCATCCCTGTGTGTTCAATGGATAATTTCACCTTCATGAAATTGCTAAGAGGCAAGTGCCATTGGTGCAATAAGTTGTATAGTATCGGTGTATCATATATAATTATTCTTGTATCATGTACCTCGTTTTCACCATACGTTTCAATGTAATTATTGTGTTATCGTCGTTGAGATTTTAATGTCGCACTAATCTTAGATATGATATCAGATCTAAGACATTACTGATCCGCATGTCAGTATGTGAGGAGTATACTTAACCCTACTATTAGATATTCACACACACAAGAACCATTGACATCTCTGTTAAATGTGGTCAGTGGCATAAAACTGTTTAGTTGTACAATAAATGTGTAATCATCATCATTATTATTATACATAACTGTTGTTATATTTTGTTTGCTCACGTCTAGTCCAGGTTTCTCAATCACAGTCACTTTACATGAGTTGTATGTGGTAGTCTTTATCATTTCTAACAATCACACTGAAAACCTGTTAGGTAGAGACATTAGTATACATAGAAATTCTATATTTACGTGCATTCGCACATATACACATGTATACACGCACCATATGTGAACGTGAACTACGCCTACTGCAGTCAAACGTACAAAACTATATCTTACAAAATTAATATACAATCATGGGGAGTCCTAATATAAGTTTGCAACCTGCTTCCCACCAATGTTCCATCCGGGACGATGGTTTTCCTGCTGCTGCACTCCATAAATCCCCACATAATAGCCAATCTAAAGTTTTACACGTTACGCAAAGATGGTCGTTTGTTTGTTAAAGAGGTCAAGGGTCAGGCTGCTCAGGAAGGCTGGTATGCTGTTAGATTGCTTCAGATAGGTGTCCATCAGTTCCTTCACAGTCGTAGTTTTCATATACTCAGATTCCAGCAGCTGAAGACCTTCCTTGTTTTGCTGGAACAGAGCAATTAATACGGTAAAACTTGTGTTAGTACTTAGTAGTCATCTCTATACAGTTAAACCTCGATTATCCGAACGAGAAGGGCGGCGAGTATTTTGTTCGGATAACTGATTTTTCGGATATCGGGTGGTCTAGTGGCTTATTAAATATTCACGGGACCTTGAATCTTGTTCAGATAATCCGAAATTCGGATATAAACAGAGGTTTTATATAATGAACATCTTTTTATAAAGGACACTTTGGCATTTCACCTCAGTGGCTATTCCATAATAAAACCACCGCTATAGAACAAGCAACTGTTAATAAAGGAACCTCTCGTGTTTACCTCGAGTGGCAGTTAAAATCGCCATTATAGGGTGGACGCCTGTCTATAAACAACACTTCAGGTCTGTTCAGAGTGACAGTTATACAGTG
>NW_014577392.1:258926-260311 GCF_000485595.1 Priapulus caudatus
ACACACACACACACACACACACACACACACACACACACGCACACACGCGCACACACGCGCACATGCACACGCACACGTACGTGTTGTATCTGGAAGAGGAGGTGGTCGTCGGGGGACTCCGCGTACATGCTGCGCAGCCGGTACTGGCTGTTGCACGGCATGTCGATCTGGTAGCCGAGCAGCATGTAGCAGACCTCGCGAAACTCCTGGCTCGTCTTACGGAACGCCTCGATCAGCCGCTTGTTCTTTAGCTCCAGCGACTGTAGCTGGTTCTTCACTTCTGCGCGAATACACGATGGCGGGCGTGAGACGAGACAGGTGAGGTGAGACAAAGGTGAGACAAGACAGGTGAGGCGAGACAAAGGTGAGACGAGATAAAGGTGAGATGAGACAGGTGAGGCGAGACAAAGGTGAGATGAGACAGGTGAGACGTGACATGAGACCTCTGTGTAAATAGGATCACAGGTGTGAGACGAGACAGAGTATGAGGCGAAATAGTAGTGATATGAGAAAACGAGAGTGAACATTTTTATTTTCCTCTGTCTCTAAATATGGTCAGAAATTCATAACAGAAAACGAGACACATTAATTTTCTATTAACCTGTCTATTATAAACTTTTGAAATAGTGAGGTTTTCGTGATAACACGCGCATCATAATGCTTACACAGATGGGGAAATCTTTTTCTTATAAGCTATTCCATTACGAACTACTGTACAGAGGGCCACATTTCTCTACTTGGTTGCTGGTAGTTTTACGCTGTAGTACACACTAAACACACCAATGTGATGCCACCTTAGAGACCGCATAGGCGTGAGACCAATATAAACCATTAGTCGTACTGCAGCACCCCACCATTAGTGTAATAACCGCAAATTTGGCCTCAGATTTCAACCCTGTATTTGCTCTGCGGTTTAGAAGTGCGCCATACCGTGAGGGGAAATATACTAGGCGCAATACTTGGTTACCCGATTCAAATTGAGGCGCGGCTTATAGGCGCCCGCGGTTATTACGCGATCATACACGGTACTCATCGTCGTCCATTAGGGGGAAGCAACGCTATCCCGAGTCGCTCCACACTCACCGTCAACCTGTTTCGACGAGGGTTGTCCCTGCACCTTCTCCTGAACCTGAGCGGTGAGGTCGAGCACGTCTCCCCTGCCGCTGCCTCCCGCCTCGAGGATGAGGACGCGGGCTCGCAGCATCTCGCACTCGCCTCGCAGTGCCTCGAGCTCCCCAGCGCGCCGCTGAGTCGAGATGGCGGCCGGATTGCGCTCGAAGTGCACCACCTTGGTGTGCCGCGGATCGTAGTCACCCTGATATGTAATTAGGCGTGGTTTGGGTGTGTGATGAGCACGTATACGACTCGAGCACGTATACGACTCG
>NW_014577392.1:260568-269190 GCF_000485595.1 Priapulus caudatus
TTATTAGCTCTTGATATATATATATATATATAGGTTTGTGAGATCATTATGACATTATATTATTATTATTATTGTTTAGTTCTGTTTGTTACCTTGAAAGGCAAACTAGTTTAAACGATTGGCTTCATCGCATTACCTGCATACTTCGTTGTTCAGTTCTCATTTCCCAAGCTTCTTTGTCAGCTGCGAGTTTTTGTTTTTCTGCAGTTAGCTTTTCCAGCTCCTGCCTAGAGTAAAGTAATGCATATAACCGTAGGAATGGCAACATAGGTGAATCACTGTGCCTAGAATCATCTCCCCCGTTAAGGAAACCAAAGTTTAATCCTTGTCTTGAGGGTTAGATATGTTCCAGATATCAACACCCTGCAAGTATCAGCAGAAATTAGATAAAATATAGGTCACCCTTACTTTAATAACAACAATAGGCCACTGTTGAGGCAAATCTTTCTTACTATGTGCGCTGAAAAATGTCCAGTTTTTTGACCCAGTGACCTTTTACCCTTGCTTGCCAGTTTCCGTCCAAAAATGTTTATGTTACAAACATGACGATTGCATGGGAAGTCATTTAGTTTCGGCTGATATTGAGCGCATGCACTATAACAGTAACATAGCATCAGACCTATATTATATTGACAACGTCAACTTTCATCCAAGGCTGGAGTTTTTATCTGTGATATTACCGTGATTTATACGTGCCGAATATCAAAAGCATAGAGGTTGTCGCTTAGATTTCTGCTGGACAGATTTCTGCTGGACATATGGACAGATGTATGTATAATTACACACCAGCTCATCGTATAGGTATTTCTCAATCTGGTTTACTATAACAGGGAAAGGCCGATTTATTACTGAATACCGATTTAACTGAATAATGATTTACTGAAATACCCTAATCATCTATTTAACACAAACGTTATTTGGCACATCGAAAACTCAGGAAACGACAACTGATATAAATAATATATAGGTAGATCGATAGATAGATTGATTTATTTCATCTTTGTTTCAATACAATTTTTGACATGTATATGATAAATAATGACATGATTTGAGTATTTTAATACCATCGTGCAATATAAAATGGAAGTTGATATATTTACAAGATATACCTCTAGCCCCATTCATGCTGCACATTCATAGCAATGGAAGAGGGGAAGAAAACTTTGATCGAAATAACATTCAACATCAGCTATTTTCTATTATGTTACATCATCTAGATTTCATTTTAGATTCCGCGCATTTAAAATAAACAATTTAAGTCTAAAAATTTGGAATATCACATTTAGTACATAT
Organism: Priapulus caudatus; assembly: GCF_000485595.1. NCBI lineage: Eukaryota > Metazoa > Priapulida > Priapulimorpha > Priapulimorphida > Priapulidae > Priapulus > Priapulus caudatus. Next base: position 261,862 of record NW_014577392.1, read on the forward strand.
TTCAAATAGATAAAAATGTATCCATTGACCTTGAACACGAGTGATTCTTACACAGTACAATTAATTCTAACCAAGCAACAGATGTTTCTGACTGTCCGTGAATAGTACCTACTTTAGTTCCAGTACTTCTCTAGCAACTGAACTGGAATCAACCGCTGCTCCAGCCACCTCCTACAATCAAGAAGAAACAACTTAATATATTAGACTGAATAATTTCATTGGATCTGTATTAGTTCACAACTTCACATGTTAATAAAGTTAATCTCATTTGGATCGAACTTTATTAGCATCTGAACTTAATATATTGCTCCTCCTTATCTCTTGTAAACACTTAACTAGAACCAGTGAATGGACAACAACTGGTGTTTCTAGGATATTATCAGAAGTGAATATTAACAGACTAATAGGATCAGCAGTGAATCTATTATTATTCACTCCTGATATTATCAGGAGTGTATCAAAATACACTCCTGATACACTCCTGATATTATGTAGCCTATGCATAGCAGTTTATATTAAGTTTTATATGAAGCATATCATTACCTAGAGCATACAGGGTGCGAAATTAACGCGAGTCCGGAGTCAAATACTCACTGATTTACTGTCGAACACCCTGATTTCACATATGCAAGAGTCCTTGTGACTCCCTGAAAAATCTGCTACACTAACTAGTTTGTTCCAGAGGACGGCCTCCTTATTATTCCCACGCGAAATGACCGTTTTTTTTCAGCAATGTCCAAAGAAAATTTGGCAGACATGCAACCGCATGAATCTTCAAAATAAGCACATGCGTTATTGTTAATATCTTTAGTCTTGAACTTCAGACTGCGGACTCCCTTATTTTGCCGCGAACTCCCTCTTTTTTGGGGGCAGGCCACGAACTCCCTCTTTTTTGGGGGCAGGGACTCCCTTGTTCAAAAGTTAATTTCTACCCCTGGTATACGATGTGCTCAGGAACATCACTACACCTTAAATATTGGTGCGTAACAATACATTGTGAATGTTTTCACCTGTTTTCCCACCTGCAGTGTGAGACCTGCGTCTGCTTCTAGTTGTTCCACGCGTTTCTTATAGGCATCTAGCATGCTCTGTAGTTCGGCCAGGCGTTGCCGCTCCAGAGACTGATAGTTGATTGTCATCTCACTGTCATAGGTATCAATGATACGCTTATACCCATCTCGCTCCTGCAGGCAATAAAATACACGCATGATTACCGGTCACACCTCTTAAACGAGTTAACTGAAATTGTCTAGCAAGTCTACAGTCTAGCATACGTTGTGCGCCAGTGTTATAAATATTAAGACCCATCCTACTATTTAATTATGCCATGCTGACATTAAGTCCTATTAGTTTTAATGTTATCAATTAATTACCCTCAATAGTTAAACCCTAGTAGTTACATAGTTAAGGTTAGGATCACTACATTTAACCTTTTTTATTTTTTTTTATTTTTTTTTTAATGTTTTTTATTTATGGATCCACCAAAGCAATAACAATCAAAACAATAGGCATACATTGGTACATATGAACAATAATTAGTATTTGACGAGAGAGCTATACAGAGTAATTTTTTTCATTTAACCTATTAATCATTAGTTGGGGTTTCCATTATACAGTACACAATCTATTATCCGAAATTCTGAAAACCGGAAAGCTCCGAAAACCGAAAGTTTTTCCGTGGGGGTCGTCTGCAAGCTCGCGTTTGGCGCCAAAACTCGACCCAACGAATATGAATGTGTTTGGCATTACTCATACATACTGTACTGTACTTGTACAGCACTTGGCCTCTTGAAAACTTGGGTTTTAGTACTGGCTAGTTGCAGGATATACAGTATGTATAGCTATACTGTACTACCATTCCGAATTCCGAAACGTGTCTGGTCCCAAGGGTTTCGGATAATAGATTGTGTACCGTACTGAAAAGTGCTATAAAATGAAGTCATCAAAGGAGATGGAGTCGTATAAACAATAAAAGCAATCAACAATCTGCTCTGCTGTATGTGGAAAGAATGTGGTACCGTCATGACAAACACAAGTTTCTTCTGAAGTTTGCGTAAGATCTCAGGTTTGATGTTCGATTTTGGTTGCTGCTCGCTTTCTTTTAACTTGTCGATTTCTTGTTGCTGATTTGCGCACCTTTCCTTATACACGTGATTGCTAGAAAAAACAGATTTTAATTTACTTAAAATATAACTCCATCATTAGTTCATTATAATTTCTTATAAACTGTCTCACTTGGACCTTTGCCTAATGTTTTTTTTCTTCTGTTATTCCAGCTAGAATGGTCAAGAGGTACACGCTGCCGCTCTGAATAAATCTGTAATGGTAACAGTGGGTGTCGAGGGCTGCTTTTTTCAGCGACCTTTGAAAACGTTTGACGTGCAAATGTGGTGCGATAGCGCCCTGGCTCAAAGGATGTTATAGGAATATTAAACAATTAGAATTTTTCAGTTGTCCGATCGGGCAACTAGCCAAGAGAATAACTTGTCTGACATAGACTTTCACTTGTCCCGGGCAATCGGACAACCGTTAGTGTCGAGGGCAGTATGGGCCTGTCAATATGAGATCATTATTGAATTTTGGTGACTAACTGCTACTGGTTTTGACAGTGCAAAGGTCTCTAATGCCACCCAAAACCTCATTGACTTTCCACAGTCACACGACTTTATCTGAAATTCAACCATTTTGCGAAGGTGATCGAACTTCCCGTGAAAATGTATTTTTTGCCTTTAACAACAAGATTAGGCGTGTTCCTCCATTACTGATATTACTTTTATTAATGTCTTCATAATTGTAAACCCTTGTGTATATGCACCACTCACCTGGCTTTCACTTCACCCATCTGCTGAGTCAACACTGCCTCCCTCTGTTGCTGCTCTGCAACACTAACCGAATATTCCTCAGGCGACCTAAAATGACACCGACCATGAGACCTCATGCAGCCAGACGATTCGTAGACGCGTAACATTAAACTGAATGCAAAGTGAAGTATTGTTTATTTATCATTACCTTAAAAAAATTTGGGGTTTTAGTTTCTTCTATATTATTCATGTTAGGCAGTTGAATAAATGCCAAAAAATCACATAATCATCTTACTTCAGAACGCCTGCTGTGTTGATTGCAAATGCTTCCCAACGCTTCAGTTTGCTTGTCAACTCCTGTCAAGAGAGGTACACATGATATACTGAACACCTAGCAAGGGACATGATAAAGTACCACCAGAAAATATTCTCTGCTGAAATAACAAGCAAAATGGCAAAACAGTAAACATTAACTGTAGCACAAGAGTGAGAGAGAGAGAGAGATGACAGATTGCAACAACATACAGTATGCAGTTCGTGGGTTTTTGCTTATGAGCTGAAGTGTACTAGCTGCTACATCTTCACTCAGCATGATTAACTACATCTTCGTCTTCTCGGGTCACTATACTACACTCGACCTAGCCACTGCAGCACACAGGACCTGGCACCGTGGTTGAAAACCTCAAGGTTTCCATGGCTACAGGGCTCTGGTAATAGGGGGCATTTCAGGAGATGCCCCATCATCCCTCCAAGAATCTGCATTCGGTTTGGCCATCTTCAGTGTATCCCCATTTCTGCATGAGTGCCCTGCATCGACCTGATTAACTGATCACCTCATTAAGGGCCTCCACATGTAGTAGCTCGTTAAATCTGTCATTTGCACGCGCCAAAGCAGTTTCCAGTCCATCGGCCTTTTCCTTGTATAGTAAGGTATTTTCTGTCGTAGACCTATAAACAGTACATCCATGACGAAAAGATTTTATCATCTGGGTCTGCACTTTTCATTCAGTACTATTAAAAGTTAATAATAACCCGGGGGTAATATAATGGGGTAATAATGGGGTATTATCTTACTCTTGGTACTATTTATGCACAGATTGCACCACTCAAACTGCTACAGTCACTGATCCGACCAGAGCAGTATTGACTTTGGCAACAGAACGTTCATGCCAATTAGCAGAAGAAAACTTTGCTCCAACACGAGAGAGGCTATGACCGTATCTACTAGATCTTAGAATGCATACTCTCTGCATGTATTAACAAAACTACACCAGAAATATTCTTATGCGCTCCACCCCACATAATTCTACATGAAAAATCAAACCTCAGATAATTGTTGTCATCAATAAGTCTCCTGTTCTCAGCTTCCAACTCTGACAACTTTGACAGACTACTCGATATTGACTTGGATACAAATTCGGCTTCGTGTAGGCGAGATATTTTCTCTTCTAGTTCCTGGTGACGAAATATTACAAATTAATACTGATTCAGTTTATACATAGAAGTAAGAATTAGCCAATTTTTTACTAAAGCATGATCATCACTTGTCAATCTTATATCTATTGTCAATAAATAGCCTTCCTTATATGTGTGGCTGTTCTACATAAGAGTGAATTAACAATGCATTTGCAGGAAATATCTTCTACTAGTTCTATTGAGGTTTAAACTGCTTGTTACGATAGACAGATAGACGTATACTTGAATTTAATGCAGTTCCAATATCTTGTGAAATTACAGAAATCCGTCATCTAAATATTATGTGCATGCCTCTTGATTTACTCCATTGATTCTACATGTGAATGCATATTGCAAACCTTACTGTCAACATGCTCTGAAAAATTATATTAAGGTTAAGCAGCAAATTGATATTTATTTGATCATTATACATTCATTGAAATGATGTGCTATTTATGACATGCACACATGCACGCACGCATGCACACAACCACACACACACACACACACACGCACGAACACACACACACACGCACACACAAACACTCATGCACACACCCACACACACACTCATGCACGCACACACACGCACACACGCACGAACACACATGCACGCACGCATGCACACACCCACACACACACACACACACGCACACACACACACTCATGAACACACAACACACCACACACACACACACACACACAACACACACACCACACACCACCACACACACACACACACACACACACACACCACACCACGACACACACACACACTCACCACACACCACACACACCACACACACACACACACACACACACACACACACACACACACACACACACACACACACACAATCACACACACACACCACACACACACACACACACACACACACAACATACACCACACACACACCACACACACACACAACACACACACACACACACACACACGACACACACACACACCAACACATCTCACCACTACCACACATACACAGGCATTCCACAACACCAACACACACACACACACACGCAACACATCATGCACCGCACCACACAACACACATGCTCACGAACATACACTCCACACATCGGACACCACCACACATGCACGAACACACACACACACACTCAGGCACGCACGCACGCACACGCACAGCGCACAGCGCAGCACACCATCACACACACACACGCGCCACCCCCCGCCCCCCCCCCCTCTCCCCCCCCCCTCCCTCCTTCGGCCCGCCAACCCAATTACTCACCACACACACACACACACACACAACCTCACAGACACGTTAAGAACCTCTGATCTGAGCACGCGATTTTGTAATAGTATACCTTCCTAGCATAGTCAGTCCTCACCCCTGTCTTTCTCCATGCTCGTGCAAACGACGAGCTTTCTTTGTTTACCTTTCAATCCTCCTTCCTGGCTGCTGACGATTAGCAGTCGTTCTCTGGTTCCCCCTCCTAAAACCCACGACTGTCGTGCATAATTCAAATCAGTTTTGTTCCATGAGATTCGTACCATGAAGACTATGAGAATTTCTGAGACATTCGTTAGACGTGATTGACTATTACGTCATATACGCTTACATCTCACGTGAGAAGACGATTTCCACCCTGAGATTGTGATGTCGGGCTACATGCTTTTACATCAGTGGGCATAAACCATCTATCATTCTATATCTGGTCGATGATTTGATTGCTGGAATCTACAATTAGTGATAGAATCTATCGTTAGGTCATGTAGATTGCCCTAATCCTGACCTCACTATTCATAGTTGCTAATAGACCATCTTCCCGTTTACGGTATGATGAATGACTCAATTTGCTATATGGGAGTAATAATTTAATCCTATCGTTAGGATTATGAATGCTTACATCGCTCTATTCATACGTTTTCTGATAGACATCCATTATTAGCGTATGAGTAATGGTACATTAGGTTGATAGCACTGCACTCCTAGTCTCTAGTTGTATGAGATGCATAATTCTGACCATATCAGTGATAGCACATCTACTCGTTTATTGGTATGAGATGATAATTTGCTTCAGTTTATCCACGCTCGACACGAATCCTATTCCTTTTACGGTATTGAGATGGCTAATGTTGCATATCAGTGATACGACTATCTATCTGCTTAGGTTACTCGAATCGTATGCTCTTATTTGCAGGTATGCAGTGATAGACAATTCTACTCTGTTTAGGAATTAGATTGCTCTAATGCATATCAGTGATACACGCACCACTCTTATCGTTACGGTTTTATCGAGACTGCTAATCTAACCTGCCATTAGTGTTATAGACATCTTATCGCTTAGGCTATTTGGAGCACTTTCGTGATAACCCTACCACTCTAGTGATACCATCCTACGCTTAGGTTTCATGACGATGATAATCTTGCCATATTCATACGTGATAGACATCTATCGTTAGCGTATGTATTAGATTGCTAATGCATATCAGTGATAGAATCTTATCGTTAGGTTGTGAGATGCTAACTGCATATCAGTGATAGACATCTATCGTTAGGTATGAGAATAGATGCCTAATGTATTGATCAGTGTCTAACTAGTGACATCGTGATCGTTAGGTATGAGGATGAGAATTTGCATATCAGTGATGACGATCTATCCGTTAGGTGATGAGATGCTAATGCATATCCAGGTGATAGAGCATGTATCGCTTAGAAGGCTATTGGAGACGAAGTGAGAATAATTTGCGATATCAGTGATCAGACATTCCGGTTGTCGTTAGGGTATGAATGCTAATCGCATATCACTGATAGACAGTCCTATTTGTTAGGTATGAGTTTTACATGATAAATTTGGCATGTAATCGACGCTAATGAGACATCTATCGTTAGGTATGAGATGCTAATGGATATCATGATAGACATCTATCGGTTAGGGATCTCGCAAGATGCTTAGATGCCGCCGGCGAAGTGCTAGAAGATAAGAAAAAAAAAAACTGTGGTTGAGTGTCCTTGCGGCAACCCACAGGGCAATCACGAGATCGGTTGTCCGCCAACAATTTAGTGGTTGATTTGTCCACAAAAAAAAT
>NW_014577392.1:269200-271403 GCF_000485595.1 Priapulus caudatus
AGACATCTATCGTTAGGTATGAGATGCTAATTTGCATATCAGTGATAGACATCTATCGTTAGGTATGAGATGCTAATGCATATCAGTGATAGAGATCTATCGTTAGGTATGAGATGCTAATGTACATTAGTGATAGAGATTAATAGAGATTAATCCGAGATTAATAGAGATCAATAGAGATTAATACCGAACATGCATTGAACATGAAGTTAAACAATGAACACTGAAACATGAAATAGAACATATGCTTACACCGTATTATGTTAAAGGTCACCTCTATAGACCAAACATCTGCCCATAAAGAAAACATTTTTGTGTTCCCCTTGATGACAGTCATGTATACTGAAACCATCTCTATGAAACAGACATAGAGTCTATGAAGGAGACTTGACATTTCACTTGACTGACCATTCTATACAGATTTGACCACATAATTTATAACATTGCTTCAATGATTTGATCATTCATCATATTCATATATCATATGTGGATAAATGCTTCCTATAGCAACAATTACTAACTGCAGCATTCATATGAAAATGGCTTGATTTTTATATTTATATTTATATTTAATATTTAATACAGCAGACACTAGTACTCACTTAAGCAGCTGTCTTTGCTGAGCCTTCATCTCTTCCAACTGATTTACACAAGTTGCTATCTCAGAATCTTTCCTGTGAACACAAAAATCCATTTTTTATCATCAAGATCCTGTTGAAGCTGCAAATGTATTTAGAGGTGATGCGTTTTGATGATTACACTATTTAATTAATAATTTATCAAGTGTGCCCCAGGTAATTACATACCTTTGTAATTCCAATTCGTGTTCTGCTATGATATTTCCTGTAGTCTGTTTAACCTAAATGAATATGAAGAAAAAGATTTTCACTGACACATTCCTTCTCACAACATAACATATTGTTTATGTTTATAACCCTGGCAAACGTAACTTACTGTATAAAATGTGATTAGTGCATACATTTCAATATTTAGTTATTTAATTTCAATGCCAAAGCTATTTCTCTGCCTTTTCTTAGTATTCTGTTGTGTTCTTATTATACATAGGTTTCACTGACGTCACACATCCGGGTATTCGCCCCGGGCGCCGCCATGTTTGGGGGAAGCGCAGTGGATCGGGAGGGGGGGGGGTCTGTCAAGCAGGTAAGGGAGATTACGGTACGCATATATTTGCTAATATATTGACTAATCGTGCGTCAATAAACTCAATATTCACAGAGAGTATAGCTAAGAGTAAGACATGTGTCTATAGGTATCTAGAATTTTAGAAATATAATCATCTGTAATTCACTTCCGCGCGCATATATTTGCTAATATATTGACTAATCGTACGTCAATAAACTCAATATTCACAGAGAGTATGGGGCAGGTGCGTAGCCAGGGGTTCATTGAGTTTATTGATGCACGATTAGTCAATATATTAGCAAATATATGCGTACCGTAATCTCCCGTACCGGCTTGAATATAGACACCCCTAATGGATCGCAACCATTGTTTTCATTGTTTACGACTACGACTATTATCAATCATCAATGCAGGGTGATACTCCATTAGGAGTGTTCACAACTTTAATGTCATTAATGGTCATAATAACACATAACATAATAACATAATGCCAAAGAAAGACTGGTCAACGGATGTAACGGAGTGGCCGGATATCGCGTACCCAGATATCGTTAACTATTTGATAAATACGCAAAGCGCTTACACCCTCTGCGATTTAAAAGCCTACAAATCTTTGGAAGCTTACAATCAGTTTGTTTGCGGCTGGGTAAAAGACGTAAGCCATGTTAGCATCGACGGTAGATGTTTAATGTCGGCTCGAGTACGCCATTCACAAAGGATGAATGACACCCCCCTCAGACGGTAAAATTCAGACTGCACACTGTAACTGCATGGCAGGTCTGGGGGAAGTATGTAGTCACGTGGGTGCTGTTTTGTTTGCCATCGAGGCAGCTGTTAAATTGAGAAACTCAAAAACTGTGACGCAAGAAAAGGCCTACTGGCTGCTTCCCTCTGCTCTCAATAAAGTGGGATATAAAACAGTACAAGATATAGATTTTTCATCGGCCAACATGAAGAAGAGAAAATTAGATGCGGCAGTCGCTGGTACTCCCCTACCACAGAAACGGCCCAAAAAATTACCTGACGTGCCTGAACCTAGCCAAGAAGAAGTTGCAGAATT
>NW_014577392.1:271413-278831 GCF_000485595.1 Priapulus caudatus
TACACTCTCTGCAATGTCAAATCCTCGATCTGCAAGCACAACGTCACCTGGCAACAATCTATCTAGCAGTCCACAATGTTCGGTGATATATTTATCACTACATCTGCCACCCCATGCTTTGGATAAAAATGACACTGAGCCCTGCGGGGTAATACCTATCAAAAACTTCACAGTATTGTGATGTTTGTATGAGGACCACGTCTCGGCTCTTGCCAGTAGATTTGAAGGACGCTCAATAAAAATTTCAAAGCAATCGATCACAATGGCTACTTTTACTCCAAAGTGTTTACGGAATTCCATTGGCATTGTAAGCTGTAACTCTTCTCGGTCTGGCCACAAAATAAATTGGTTCAATCTCACATACATGACATGAATCACGTCGAAAACCGACATCAAAGTTAAAAAGCCAGGCAGTCCAGTGTAATATTTCACTTTCTCCTCGTTATTTTCAAAAGACTCTGGGGTAATCTGTCCCTCCAACAAAGACTGTCTTAGTTTTATGTTCTCTGATGTCAAATATTGAAGTTCATCTCTCATTTTCTTCATCAAATCCTGGTCACAGTCAGACTCTCCATTACACCCCAAACTATCTTGTGCACTAGAATCATCTTGGGAAGCATAACTGGCTTCTGAAACAAGGCTTTCAGTTGCTTGTGCAGTATCGTCACTTTGATTAACACGGGGCATGGATTTGGACAGGTCAACTAGAGCTGTAGCTGCCACGTGCGTCTTCTTTTTCTCATTGCGCACTTGTACTCTGGCAAACCTGGAAACACAATGCCACACAGTGAATATTACATGTATATATAGCTTGACCTCAAACAGCAAATCAAACTACAATAAAAGTATAACAACATACAAACTTTATCAAATTGGATTGCGGTCAAGAATTTCAGGCTTCAATGATCCTCAGATATTGGGAACAGACGAGACATGTAAACTACATGTATCAGAAAGAATGAAAATAATTTAATAAAAGAAATGAATTGTGTTTACACTGAATATATCAAATTTGGTCAATAGACATAGAATTCACATCAATATGAAGAAACTATGAATAAATGTGTATTGTAAATTTATACACATAATGATTATGTATATTAAAAAGGACCACTTAATGATCAATAAAAAAAAAAAATATTAATGATCAATCAACCATAGAGTGCATATATATAGGCAGCTATATATCAGGGTTCTCCCTACTTGCCGCAACACGGGGCGCCGCGCGCCCCCGTGGGGGCAAACTCCCCCTGTTTGAATCGTCGCTCCCGTTTTGATTACTCCGCCCCAGTTTGAATCCACCACAAAAAAGTCTGGCCACGCGCAATCGACCGTCAGAATTGCCGTCGACTCAGGGCACCACGACCTCGTGTATTTTTACCGTAACACTCGCATGCACTGCAGCAGTACATCAAGTAACCTACAAGCAAGAGTAACCTGTAACTAATCGTACACCATCTGCCTCTTACACCGACCTGCGCAGGTATTAATATACAAAAGAGCTCAAATACCGCTATGGGGTCTGGCGATTTTACTAATTAATTAAGTCACGAGTAAAAATACACGCCCCCGACCCCCCTAGTTCCCCCCCCCTCCCCCAGTTTCCCTCCCTCTCAACCCTCCTGCCCCCTTTTGAGTCTATCCTCGGGGAGTAACCCGTATATAACGATATACAATAATATATAATATATATAGGCAGCTATAGCCTCGGCTAACAATACAGGAGGCATAAATTACGAAAATTTTGTGTAGTCTACAAGATACTAATCTAATATACACATATGTACAGTAGACTACTCATATATCATTATGCAGTTAAATACGGCAGTCAATCTTTACTTTCCATGAAAAGTATGCAAGCATTTTTAAAGAAAATTTAATGCCTTAGTTCATTATACCTTCTAGTAGTGCCTCCTTGCTTGAAATAATCGTAAGTAGTCACTTCAAAAGAAAATTATTATATATAATATATTATATACTATATAGATACAACCTTTCAACCGAGCTGCTCCAGGCCTCCTTATTTGTTAAGTTTTCTCTTCTCAAGTTACAGAGAGGTACCCATCAGGGTGAGCTTCTCGAACAACTTGGGCTCGCCTGTATAAATATCAAAACAGTTTTCTTCACTCTGCACAGGGTCCCAAGAGAGGACCGAGGAGGAATTATGTCTAACGAGCATGACACTGTTATACTACTATTCAGACATTGATTATATAAACACTTGTAGTGCGGATGAGAGCAGATGAGACGAGAGAGAGAGAGAGAGAGAGAGAGGAGCTTCGAAAGTAGTTGGCGAAAATAGGTATCTGATGATAATAGGCCGCATGCCGGCTACATATTGTCATAAAACGCCACTGTAGTGTAGATACAATAATGTAATACAAACACAGGATAGGGTACGTGTTTGGGTTACATTATTGTCCCCCTATCCTGTGTTTGGGTTACATATATATAATATTGTATCTAACTGTAGTGCATGGTGACTGGTGTACTAAAAGAAACCAGAATTTACCGTTTTAAAATTCGTTCTTAGATACTAGTCACTCACCACTAATGAAGTGATCAGAACAGACAAGAGAGTTTTTCGTAGGCATCCAAGGTGTACCATCTTGGTTCTTCCTGGATATAATGGCCAGCCATAGACGCCGTCGCTCCCCGGACAAATTCTCTGCTATTTCTCCCTGGTGCGTGATGATCGCCGGTATGCTATACCACCCACGCTTGGACCCCGTGTCTGATCGATTATTGCAGTGAACTAGAGAACACGTTCTCACCATGACTGAAAAACCGCCTTGAAAATCCGAGTATGCAAAGTGCGTCTAACGTGTGTTGATGCCCGCTGTGTTGTTACGCTTGCCAAGAAACATGGCCGCCGTACCACGTGACCATTTAGTTGTGATGTCATGGTAAAGCTAATAGTGGTGCTGAGAGGGTCTATGTCCCCCAGGGTACTGCCGGAACGTACCCTGAGCTGGTACTATCTAATATGCCGGACCGTGCCTCGTCTACTCCACTAACGAGTCTAGGGAGTCGCCTACGCATACTCCCTAACCCTAACCCTAACACTAAGTTCCTAACCATATCAGATCATAGTACCCAGTGTACGTTCCGGCAGTACCCTGGGGGACATAGACCCTATGAGCATTAGTGGTAGCAGCGTAGGATGTCATAGAACCACGATTACTGTTGCATGTTCTGAACTATCATTCAGTTGCATGTACAGCATTAACCCGACCAGGCTGTGTGACTAACGTCAATAGGTATTCTAACCCTAGCAATACCGTTTCTTGGAGCTAGTACAGCATGGCTAAGCAAGATTTATCGGGTGATATTCCTGGTGCTACTATATAAGGCTGAACAATATATAGGGGAGATATTTATATACGAAAGGATTACAATATAACAAGAACGACACCTCTGTTATAAAGGCTGACAGACAAACTCAAACTAATACCATTCATAACCTCTCCATTTCTATAACTAATAATTACATCTTTTATCGCCGTATTTAATGCTTCTATATGCGCATGATGTAAGCCCTTCACCCCTATATATAATTCTTCATCCCAACACGGCAGCCATCGTGTTACGATTAGTTGTGTTGCTTTGCCGGTACGTATAGCTATCTGAGTATTTCGTATCTTGCCACTGTTTCACTGAAATTGTTGACTATCAAACGCTTGCGAGATAAAACTACACTTGTAAGCAATTGATAAGAATAATAAATCGTCTTACAAGGCTATTATCTCCTGCTATTATTACATTGAAAATCAGTTATATTAACTTGACGGTGACCTAGTATATTATTATTACTATTAGCGGTGCAAAATTGCTGTATGTATCAGTGTAAGTCGAGACAGGATTACCTTGAACTTATGTCAGCGCTATTACCAGTCCTTAATACTCCTTATTAAGGCTGAGAGGGTCTATGTCCCCCAGGGTACTGCCGGCACGTACCCTGGGTACGTACCCTGATACTATCTAATATGCCGGACCGTACCTCGCCTACTCCACTAACAAGTCTAGGGAGTCGCCTACGCCTACTCCCTAACCCTAACGCTAACCCTAACGAAACCCTAACCCTAACCATATCTAATAGTTACCAGGGTACGATCCGGTATACCGGACCGTACCCAGCTAGGGTACGTTCCGGTATATCGGACCGTACCCAGGGTACGTTCCGGCAGTACCCTGGGGGACATAGACCCTCTCAGCATTATTAAGTCGTCCGCGTGTTACGTAACACAATGAAGCTTATGGTATTTCCGTGCATGCACGGCTAAATACGTGCAGACATAAGCGGATTATTATATACAATTCTATTATTTTCTCATGTCATACATGTAGGTATGATTAATACAATATACATACATGTATGTATGTATGTACATGAGCAGTATGTATGATTAAAATACATGTATACATAGTGTACCAAATGTTGAAAAGGTGCATACAGCCACTCGTGGCCAATCACTGCTATACTCGACTCAAGTGCAGGCACCTCCGACACTCCAACATGGCGGAACCGCGAGCGTTGCTCATCCTAGCAGAGGGAGCCGAGGAGATGGAGGCTGTCATTACAGCAGACGTGCTGCGAAGGGGAGGCGTCAACGTCACCATTGCAGGTACCAGATGATCAACCCAACCAGGGCCGTACGCAGCAGGGGGGCAGCAGGGGCAGTTGACCCCCTAGAGATTTTCAGAGTATGCCTTTTAATGGGACAAATACTGTACAATTTTAGAAATAAAATAGAAATGTGACAAAAGGTTATCTTAAATCATCAAAGAAATATTACACTTTAAATAAAGAAATGTGAAATTGCGAAACGTTAGGGCACAGGGGGCATGGGGAGTACCTTTGCCCCCCTACAGAAAATTTCCTGCATACGGCCTTGAACCCAACATGTTATAACCCCTACTGCTTATAGCACACTCTGTACTAGCTCCAAGAACCACCGACCAGCAGTGTTTTCCTATCACAGGGGCTGGCGCTGGTTTCGTTCTCGATCATAATTCTCTGTACACACTTCATAAACCCAGCAGGTTTCTTATTAGAGAGAGGACCAGTTTCCTTCTTGATTATAGCACCATCTATATTGTACGAATTTCATTAAAACCTGACGTATTTCCATATCACAATACTGGCCAGTTTCGTTCCTAATCATAGAACCCCCTGAACAAACTCAAAAAACTCTAACCCGAATTCTTCTGTCACAGGACGAGCCAGTTTTTGTTCTCCACCATAGCGCCCTCTATACAAACTGCGTTAACCCCCCCGCGTCTTCCCCCGTAGGCCTGGCCGGAGCTGACCCGGTCACCTGCAGCCGCAACGTCGTCATCAAACCGGACGCAAGCCTCGACGACGCGACGAAAACCGGCAAGTACGACGTCGTCGTCCTCCCCGGCGGGCTAGGAGGCGCCCAGAGACTCGCGGCGTCGTCCCGCGTGGGGGCGCTGCTGAAGGTGCAGGAGGCGGGCGGCGGCCTGATCGCGGCGATCTGCGCGGGACCGACGGCTCTCCCTGCGCACGGCGTCGCGGCGGGCAGGAAGCTGACGAGTCATCCGTCCGTGCGGGAGCAGCTCGCCGCCGCGGGGTACGCGTACAGCGAGGATCGCGTCGTTAGGGACGGGCAGCTGCTAACGAGCCGAGGGCCGGGGACGACGTTTGAGTTTGCGCTCGCGTTGGTGGAGGCGCTGCAGGGAGCGGAGCGCAGGGACTCGCTCGTCCCACCAATGTTGCTGAAGCTGTGAGCTATACAGGCATGGAAGCCCACGGCGATTGCTGAAGATGCTAGATAGACAGATATTAATATCTCCAAATGTAGCTGAAGCTGTGAGCTATACAGGGATGGAAGCCCACGACGATTGTTGAAGATGCTAGACAGACAAACATTAATATCTCCAAATGTAGCTGAAGCTGTGAGCTATACAGTGATGGCAGCCCATGACGATTGCTGAAGATGCTAGATAGACAGATATTAATATCTCCAAATGTAGCTGAAGCTGTGAGCTATACAGTGATGGAAGCCCACGACGATAGCTGAAGATGCTAGATAGACAGATATTAATATCTCCAAATGTAGCTGAAGCTGTGAGCTATACAGAGATGGAAGCACATGACGATTGTTGATGATGCTAGTTAGACAGATATTAATATCTCCAAATGTAGCTGAAGCTGTGAGCTATACAGCGATGGAAGCCCATGACGATTGCTGAAGATGCTAGATAGACAGATATCAATATCTCCAAATGTAGCTGAACCTCTGAGCTATACAGTGATGGAAGCCACCTGATTTTGCTAATGCTGTGACAGTGTGCGCCAAACAGCAATCACTGGTGTGAATTTTTCCTTTATTATTTGTTCAAATTTAAAGTTGTTAATGAATTGAGGAATGGGAGTGGGTAAAATTAACTGTTTTTTAAAAGCTGATTCAGCATCCATGTTCATATTACATAATTCATGAACAATTAAATTAGATTTAATTCTTCATGTGTAACTGATAAGGTTGTATCTGAGGATTTGTACAGGTTTAATAATGCTTGCATTATCAGGTTTACATAATTTGCCTTTTTCTAAATCAAAACTCAAATTTAAATAAAATTATAATTTTGCTACTGATGAATTAAAAAATTCCAAGTAAGCAACAGAGACAATTAATTTTGTTAATTTAATTTCTATCAGTATGCGATCGATTTCATCCACAATGAATAATTAAATTACTTGTAGTACTTCACTAAAACTTGCATATAAATCTTACACTTATTTATAGAATAAAAATGCTTGTGGTGACTTGAATATCAACATCTTCATTTTTATATGTCAACTAGTGTTCTTATGGTTGAATAATATAATGACTTACATCATATTTAACATCACATTCTAAGATTAATGGCAAGTCCTAGACAATGCAGATTATTTATCAGCCTAAACTGAAAACTATGAAAACCAGACAACTAAGGTGACCGCTTATCCACTTGGAGGGACTTGGCTGAGAGAACCATTATTAGCCAATCGGTGCTGCGACACAATGTTCTAAAAACAATGCTTAGTTATGAAGTGCCACAAAGTTGACAATATGGCATGTACAATGTAAAATGGCATGTACAATGTAATATGGCATGTACAATGTAAAATCACATACAAACTGGATGAGTCCGTCAAACCTAGCAACCACTAGTAGTTACCTAGCTCAGACTGATACGTCAATAATACACTAATGGCGCAAATCCATCATAAATACTGCGCAAATCCAGGGGGGGGACAGGGGGACATGTCCCCCCCACGAATTTTCAGAGGGGGGACATCATATCAAATGTCCCCCCCACGATTTTGGATCACCATGATTTTGTGTGTGTGTGTGTGCGCGCGCGTGTGTGTGTGTGTGTGTGTGTGTGTGTGTGTGTGCGTGTGTGTGTTG
>NW_014577392.1:278841-285392 GCF_000485595.1 Priapulus caudatus
TAAAATGACTCGTGAGTAAAATTACTCACGAGTCATTTTACTTGAGTAAAATAACTCTCGTGTGCGCCGGCCTTATGGTATTTCCGTGCATGCACGGCTAAATACGTGCAGACATAAGCGGATTATTATATACAATTCTATTATTTTCTCATGTCATACATGTAGGTATGATTAATACAATATACATACATGTATGTATGTATGTACATGAGCAGTATGTATGATTAAAATACATGTATACATAGTGTACCAAATGTTGAAAAGGTGCATACAGCCACTCGTGGCCAATCACTGCTATACTCGACTCAAGTGCAGGCACCTCCGACACTCCAACATGGCGGAACCGCGAGCGTTGCTCATCCTAGCAGAGGGAGCCGAGGAGATGGAGGCTGTCATTACAGCAGACGTGCTGCGAAGGGGAGGCGTCAACGTCACCATTGCAGGTACCAGATGATCAACCCAACCAGGGCCGTACGCAGCAGGGGGGCAGCAGGGGCAGTTGACCCCCTAGAGATTTTCAGAGTATGCCTTTTAATGGGACAAATACTGTACAATTTTAGAAATAAAATAGAAATGTGACAAAAGGTTATCACAAATCATCAAAGAAATATTACACTTTAAATAAAGAATTGTGAAATTGCGAAACGTTAGGGCACAGGGGGCATGGGGAGTACCTTTGCCACCCTACAGAAAATTTCCTGCGTACGGCCTTGAACCCAACATGTTATAACCCCTACTGCTTATAGCACACTCTGTACTAGCTCCAAGAACCACCGACCAGCAGTGTTTTCCTATCACAGGGCTGGCGCTGGTTTCGTTCTCGATCATAATTCTCTGTACACACTTCATAAACCCAGCAGGTTTCTTATTAGAGAGAGGACCAGTTTCCTTCTTGATTATAGCACCATCTATATTGTACGAATTTCATTAAAACCTGACGTATTTCCATATCACAATACTGGCCAGTTTCGTTCCTAAGCATAGAACCCCCTGAACAAACTCAAAAAACTCTAACCCGAATTCTTCTGTCACAGGACGAGCCAGTTTTTGTTCTCCACCGTAGCGCCCTCTATACAAACTGCGTTAACCCCCCCGCGTCTTCCCCCGTAGGCCTGGCCGGAGCTGACCCGGTCACCTGCAGCCGCAACGTCGTCATCAAGCCTGACACGAGCCTCGACGACGCGACGAAAACCGGCAAGTACGACGTCGTCGTCCTCCCCGGCGGGCTAGGGGGCGCTCAGCGACTCTCGGCGTCATCCCGCGTGGGGGCGCTGCTGAAGGTGCAGGAGGCGGGCGGCGGCCTGATCGCGGCGATCTGCGCGGGACCGACGGCTCTCGCTGCGCACGGCGTCGCGGCGGGACGGACGCTGACGAGTCATCCGTCGGTGCGGGAGCAGCTCGCCGCCGCGGGGTACGCGTACAGCGAGGATCGCGTCGTTAGGGACGGGCAGCTGCTAACGAGCCGAGGGCCGGGGACGACGTTTGAGTTTGCGCTCGCGCTGGTGGAGGCCCTGCAGGGAGCGGAGCGCAGGGATTCGCTCGTCCCACCGATGTTGCTGAAGCTGTGAGCTATACAGTGATGGAAGCCCACGACGATTGTTGAAGATGCTAGATAGACAGATATTAATATCTCTAAATGTAGCTGAAGCTGTGAGCTATACAGAGATGGAAGCACATGACGATTGTTGATGATGCTAGTTAGACAGATATTAATATCTCCAAATGTAGCTGAAGCTGTGAGCTATACAGTGATGGAAGCCCATGACGATTGATGAAGATGCTAGATAGACAGATATTAATATCTCTGAATGTAGCTGAAGCTGTGAGCTATACAGTGATGGAAGCCCATGACGATTGCTGAAGATGCTAGATAGACAGATATTGATATCTCTGAATGTAGCTGAAGCTGTGAGCTATACAGTGATGGAAGCCAGCTGATGTTGCTAATGCTGTGACAGTGTGAGCCAAACAGCAATCACTGGTGCGAATTTTTCCTTTATTATTTGTTCAAATTTCAAGTTGTTAATGAATTGAGGAATGCGAGTGGGTAAAATTAACTGTTTTTTTAAAAGCTGATTCAGCATCCATGTGCATATTACATAATTCATGAACAATTAAATTAGATTTAATTCTTCATGTGTAAGTGATAAGGTTGTATCTGAGGATTTGTACAGCATTATTAGGTTTACATAATTTGCCTTTTTCTAAATCAAAACTCAGATTTAAATAAAATTATAATTTTGCTACTGATGAATTAAAAAATTCCAAGTAAGCAACAGAGACAATTAATTTTGTTAATTTAATTTCTATCAGTATGCGATAGATTTCATCCACAATGAATAATTAAATTATATGTAGTACTTCACTAAAACTTGCATATAAATCTTACACTTATTTATAGAATAAAAATGCTTGTGGTGACTTGAATATCAACATCTTCATTTTTATATGTCAACTAGTATTCTTATGGTTGAATAATATAATGACTTACATCATATTTAAGATCACATTCCAAGATTAATGGCAAGTCCTAGACAATGCAGATTATTTATCAGCCTAAACTGAAAACTAAGATAACCAGACAACTAAGATGACCGCTTATCCACTTGGAGGGCCTTGGACGAGAGAACCATTATTAGCCAATCGGTGCTGCGACACAATGTTCTAAAAACAATGCTTAGTTATGAAGTGCCACAAAGTTGACAATATGGCATGTACAATGTAAAATCACATACAAACTGGATGAGTCTGTCAAACCTAGCAACCACTAGTAGTTACCTAGCTCAGATGGATACGTCAATAATTATTATACTAATGCTACCAGATTCTATCCATGGATAGAAATGTATACATGTATGTATACAATTGCTCGTCAAAATTTCGACTCACCTCATTCAACTCGGCTTCGAGTTTATGTTTCTCTCTCTGTAGATTGATGAACTTCTGATTCGGTCCTCCTCTCGCAGCATCCAGGTTTTTCTTGCACTGCTGCAGCTGCTCCTTTGTAGCCTTTTCCCGTTCAACAACATAGCGCAACTTTTGTTGAAGGTCTGCGTACTTCTCATCGTCTCTCTAGAACAGCAACACAGTTCAGCTACAGCAGGTACTAACGATAGTAACATGCAGTAGTAGCCAAGATATAATATATAGGAAATATTACATGCTATATACCGCATAAATGGCCATTAGTATTATAGTGACAGTACACAGTTCGACATATATAAGTTTGCATATTTCTCAAGCACAGAGAAGAAATTCCTCGAATTCACTATGTAAGATGATCTCAATTTTATCATACTACCTTGCATGTACACGAGTTTAAATTTATAATCGATATAAAAATGGCAGAAATATGCAAAATACATATCTATTTTATGTAGTAATGATATAATAATAATAATAACACAAATTATTAACCATGAACTTACTATTTTTCCCTGCTTTAGAATCGTATAATTTTTTTCCAGTTCAACAATGGTGCATGCTTTTTCGTTACGCTGAAAAGCTAGTTCCGACTCTAGCTGTACGACTTTCGCTTCGACTGAAACCAGCTCGGCTGTTAGCGCCCTCTGGTATTTTTCTGAAACAAAAATGTACCACAAAAGTGTTTGAAATAGCAGCAAATATCCCAATCCGAGATTGGTAACTTTTGCGCAGGACTGGTTTATTTTTATGGAATTTAACTTCTAATTTTATAGTAGAAATCAGAATTTTTCCAAAATTTAATACTGGCTTGGTTTACAGATATATTTCCAAGACTGAGCACAAGCTCTGTAAATATTGTGATGTGTGCTCTTGTCCAAAATGCAACAAGTTTATAATGTCAATATTACATAATAGTCATCAGAAACATGCGAATTTAGCACCATATGGCATACATGGTGCTTTAGACAGGTAAACAAACGCTGCTTGTACATGGAATATGTGACCCGCTCCAGCATAATACGGACTAAGTCGCAGGTCATTGTTTTGAGTAATGAGCACGCACACATGTCAATGCTGAAAATGGCCTACCTTGGCAAAAATGAGATTGTTACAAAAATAAGTTCCTAAGTGCATATTTAATCCGGATATATAGGTTCAGATATCTCTAGATTATTATGGTCATTTTTAATTTAAAAAAATAAAAAAATAAAAAATATTTTTTAAGGGCCCCCTGCCCGCTCATCCCCGACTGGGCCCCTTACCCGGAACGCTTTATCTCAAAAGCTGCATATTCCGGAATAAGTCGGTTTCCGATCTTCAAATTGCTGTAGATCGGTCAATTCTTTAGATATAGCCAAATATTATATATCATTTTAAAGGTAATTAAATGATCTATTCAGATATGCACACAACTCAATTTGTAGAATTTCCTACTCAATCCTGGTTTTGCTGGAGCGGGTCACATATGTGGCAGTACTACCATTATTCAGGGTTTAGTCGCGTAAATAGTCTACGACAAATGATAATGCGATATGTACCAAAAGCCGAGCGTGGCATGTCTGGAGCAAAAGCCTCGGTAACATCTAAAATGCTGCAACTGGTGTTGCTAACACCAGTTCGGTTTCCTGGAGGACTCTCCTTTTCTATCGTGTCGTCCTGCTTCAGCTGCTGTGTGGGATTCCCAATGTACTTGTGTAAGTCACTCATCATCCTAATGACAACAGTGTTGTCATGGACGACATCTTCTCCTGACATGAGTGCTGTGTGCGAAATCTTCCTTGCTGGATATGAGTCTCTGTGTTGCCTGCATAGATAGAGAAATGCACTTAACTTGAAGTCAATATACCACTTATATAACATTACTAGTAAAATAATTAAAAATCATGATAATTGCAATGATGTGTCTATTTAATAGACACATATATTAATTATCATTACAATTATCATGATCATGTGTGTGCGTGCGCGTGAGTGTATATTGTATAATATCTACATAAATGTTAAATGGTCAGATCGAAATGATATTCAGTGTCGACACAGCGAAAGCTGGTCGGCCTACAACTAGTGAACTACAACTTAGTAGTAGTACTAGTAGTAGTAGGCCTACTACAACAAGTTAAGACTCCGGACGTGATGCGGCCATGATGACGAGGCGTGCCGAGGATTGACACTTTGTGTCTTCCAATCACAGCCTACGCCGCACCAGTCTTTTATATTTTTATAGGTGGGGACCCATTGGACCACCAAATCGCCGATCTCAGGAACTAGGGCATTCTGCTATGTTAGAACGATTTCCTACGATAGAGTTTGGCACAAATACGAAAATAACACGCTGTTTAGCGCACTGCGCGCCGCTACGTCCTTCTATCGCATTTTCGCATCTCCGTAATCAAAATAAGCCCCGCCTTCTTCGTTGCTGGGCATGAATGGAGCGTCACCGACGTGACGAGTTACTGTACCTACTGTCTTTCGCCAGCCTGTTTACTTTTCGTAAATAATGAAATGAACGACCGATGCATTTCGCATCGAAGTGAAACATTTTCGACATTTTCACTCGCTGTCGGAAGTGAACGAGTGCGTCCTTCATTGAACATTGAAGATTTTCTTAAAATTAAATAATTCCGAAAGTCCCTAACCGCGCTACTCAATTGTTTTAGCCAATGAACGTAGCTGTGTGTGTGACGTCTTGCCCGCGCGCTTTATCGGAGGCAGGCACCTCGCAACACTCGTCTTTGTTTACATATAGCTTTGTGACATCAGGATGGGCGGTGTCGGGAGTTCTGCGATGATAACCTCAGAATTTCTCCGAATTTCTTAAGGTGCATGGAACATTTTACCAATTTAGTGGTCTCAGTTAGTTACGGATATATGTCACAGTAAGTATTAACCGTATATGTTTCACATACGTTCACCTATTTTGCACATAGACGGTCGATCATTATGAAAATTTATTTTTATTGAGACGTTCCAAGTGCCTGTGCTTTCAACAGTCTTGTACATCAATGCACGTGCGTCAAGAGCCACAAACTCAACACAAATCTCTGTTATTGTTTACGCATGAATGCGTGATTGATCAGGGAGGGGTGCATGTAAGAGGGAGACATTTTCTTTGGGGTTCTGAAAAACACAATTCCACTTGACAATTTCATGGGTCATTTCAATTGGAAGCTCTGCATAATGGACCCCCAACAAGTCCTTTGAATGACTAGTCAAGAAATTCAAAGGTCTGTGTATTGATCTTATTTAGCCGCCAATAGTTCTTATTTAGAACAAAGTATTCATTGTTATCTTCTAAAACTACAGACCATCCGCTGACCGCTGTGGAGACGTGCACCGGGGCTCGAATTTGGCGCACGTCTCCACTGCGGACAGCGCTTCATACTTCCACCGACTAAAAATAACTATATTTATTAATAATAATATATCATATCCCGCGGAACTGCGCGTCTCATCCGCGCGCAGCGCTCAGGATCAACAGCAAAGTTGTGCCACGCAATCTTGTAATTTTGTAGGCCTATCATGTCTCTCTGGACAGTTACTGAGTTAGTAACCAAGTTACAGTGACACCTAGCCCGACCAGGCTGTGCGACGGATTGTCTATACATTGTCTATATATTGTCTATATA
>NW_014577392.1:287049-288956 GCF_000485595.1 Priapulus caudatus
TGTGTGTGTGTGTGTGTGTGTGTGTGTGTGTGTGTGTGTGTGTGTGTAAGCGCGCGCGTGTGCGTGCGTGCGTGCGTGCGTGCGCGTATGTGTGCGCATCGGTGCGCGCTTTCGTACACAGTGCGTGCTTGCTTGCGTGCGTGCGTACGTGTGTGCTACGTGTATGCATGTGTGTTGCATGTGTATATTTGGAACAAATGCCTGATTGAGGAATTCTTCCCGGAAGGGCAGGGCCACGCCACAGCCTTCTACAGCGTTACTATAATCTCGGTAATTCCCTCAACGGAAATACCTCCTATTCATATATAGAGTTCAGCTCCTCTGCAGATAGTAGTTTTAGCGTCTGGAATTGAAGCGGCGGTGGTTCCCGTGGTGGTTGCGGTAAGGGTTCATGTTATAATTAGTTAGTATAACTGTAAGGTTAGTTATTGTTTGAGTTAGTGTTAAGTGAAGGCTATGTTTATTGCGACTTACGCTTATAGAGATACTACCGGAAGTGAATGAAGGCCGGGTTGAAGTCAGTGTTTGAGTTTTAACCAAACCGTAATTGCTGGAATTTTGTACTATAAACTGTGAGTCTACCGTGTTTTGCTTCACTCACATACTCTCACTCACATACTCACTCACATACTCACATACTCACATACTCACTCACATACTCTCACTCACATACTCTCACTCACATACTCACTCACATACTCACATACTCACATACTCACTCACATACTCTCACTCACATACTCTCACTCACATACTCACTCACATACTCACATACTCACATACTCACTCACATACTCTCNAAGTGACACCCAGATTGATTGAACCACATCGTAGCAGCAGGTAAACTGAACTTGCGTAGACGTCAGAGATAACAGATTTATAGAATTATTGATCCAAGTCAAGCTCACTACTTACAAATAACGACTCTGAGGAAAACATTTACATCAGCAACAACCAAATGAGATCAACTTGAATAATCTCGCTCGGCTTGTGTGTGCATCGATACTGCCATCTATCGAAGAATGTCCGCAATTTGCACTTCTAACAAATTCCTGTCTTCTTACATTGTACATTAATATATATATAATTAATATATTTAATAATATTTAATATTTAAATATAATAATATTAATTCGCTATAATATCAAGAGCTAATAAATATCGAATTATTAGTATCAGGAGGTTATAATGACAAATTTGTCATTATTAGCTCCTGTTAGTATTTATTAGCTCTTGATAATGATAATTATGTTTATAATTATATCAGGGGTGNCTCTCACTCACATACTCACTCACATACTCACTCACATACTCACTCACATATACACTCACATACTCACTCACATACTCTCACTCACATACTTCTCTTCATACTCAGCCGGTAAATTCACGCAAAGAAATTAAACTGCGTCTATTATAATTACGTCATTAATTAATATTCTTAACAACGTGTTTCGCAGTCACAAAAACTCATCACAGAGCTGCTACTTGAGATTATGCTCCACGCTTAAGATGGCTGTCGTTGATGGAATTAAATTTGCCTTAAAGATAGCTTGCACCAAAGTGCCGCCTCTATCACCGCAGATGGCCGGCCTGTTGCTATACGTCTACACGGAGGACATGATGGAGGTTAGAGTTGTTATAGAGTTTCCTATATATATAAGTTGTTAGAGGTAATCCCGACAACGCGGAAAAAAATTATTGCCAGAGTTCGAGAATCATAATTAATCAATGAAATAATTGATTAACTTATTAAGCGTTAATTGAATATCTGCGTGAGATACACAAATAATAATGTGTAATGTAAACTTAATAAATAATTAATCAATGAATTAATTGATTAAGCGTTAATTGATTATCTGCATGATGCATAAGGGGAGATACATAAATAATAATGTGTAATGTAA
>NW_014577392.1:290198-290739 GCF_000485595.1 Priapulus caudatus
CAACAACAGACAAGAATACATTTATACGAAAAACCCGACAAGGATCACAAATAATAGAATATATATATATATATATATATATATATAACATGAGAAACGGCAAGACTTTTATAGCTGTCTCATTTTTCCCTGTGCATTGTTCCTCTGGTTCTCTGTTTGCTTCCTTGTCTTTTTTAGCTCTTACTATCCTTCTCCTCGCTCTCGCGCTCTCTCTCTCCTCTCTCTCTCTCTCTCGTTTTGCTCTCTCTCCTCTCTCTGCTCTCTCTCTCCTCTTTCTCTCTGCTCCCTCTCTCGCTATATATAATATATAACGTATACATACATATATCGATATTTTGCCAGCAAGTGTCCGCGTACGTTAAGTACGACCACTTAGCGCAGCGACCACAGATAAGGCTGGCGTTAGGCACATCGCTCTGTCAGGGATCCGAACATCTGATCACCAGCGGAAACTACGCAGACGCCATGGTCCCGCTCATCGACAGCTTCTCAGGTGGCGCTACAATCGCTTCTATCTAATATATATATACGTATATATATA
>NW_014577392.1:292649-293029 GCF_000485595.1 Priapulus caudatus
GTGTGTGTGTGTGTGTGTGTGTGTGTGTGTGTGTGTGTGTGTGTGTGTGTGTGAGTGTGTGTGTGTGCGCGCGTGTGTGTGTGTGTTTCTCTCTCTCTTTCTATCTATTTATCTATCTATCTATCTATCTATCTATCTATCTATCTATCTATCTATCTATCTATCTATCTATCTATCTATCTATCTATCTATCTATCTATTTATCTATCTATCTATCTATCTATCTATCTCTATCTATCTATCTATCTATCTATCTATCTATCTATCTATCTATCTATCTATCTATCTATCTATCTATCTATCTATCTATCTATCTATCTATCTATCTATCTATCTATCTATCTATCTATCTATCTATCTATCTATCTATCTATCTATCT
>NW_014577392.1:294391-295199 GCF_000485595.1 Priapulus caudatus
GAGATAGATAGAGAGATAGATAGATAGATAAATAGATAGATAGATAGATAGATAGATAGATAGATAGATAGATAGATAGATAGATAGATAGATAGATAGATAGATAGATAAATAGATAGATAGATAGATAGATAGATAGATAGATAGATAGATAGATAGATAGATAGATATATGGATGGATGGATAGATAGAAGTGGGAAGATGGAAGTGGGAAGCTACGGTATATTGAGATACTAGCAGCTTATAGAGACGCGTGGCAATCAACACTAAAAGCCACCTCGTGAACGCGCCAAACACTCAACCACCTCATCAATGCGCCAAACTGTCTACATAGACACATCATAATAACGATTTTTTTTATTCTGTCAGCCTCCCAGCGCCTCATATAGCAATCAGCCGATAAAAAAATCTCTCTCCATAGCTAATAATTTTTACGACTCGCATCACTCACGCTAAACGACCCGTGTTACTTAGATGGACCACCGAGTCGTTTAGTCATTGGATATCAATCGAAACTCCCGACGAAGTACCCCATCCAGAGGCGCAACGCGTGCGAGATAAACAGGTTTACACCGCAGCCGCTGCTGCTATACGTGGCGTTTATGGAGGCCCCGTAATAGAACAGAAATCATAATGAAAATGCGTAGGTGCGCATTTTGAAGAGG
Source organism: Priapulus caudatus (assembly GCF_000485595.1). Classification (NCBI taxonomy): domain Eukaryota; kingdom Metazoa; phylum Priapulida; class Priapulimorpha; order Priapulimorphida; family Priapulidae; genus Priapulus; species Priapulus caudatus. The sequence continues at coordinate 295,057 of NW_014577392.1, forward strand.
TAATAAAACAACTGCAGTAAAGCTATTTATATACGGCAATGTGTAGTTATTTCTACACGGGGATTTATAGAGGTAGTGTGATATAGGATAGTATTAAATTCTTCTAGTATATATATATATATATATACATATATATATATATA
>NW_014577393.1:0-9150 GCF_000485595.1 Priapulus caudatus
GCTCTCCCCCTCCCACATCCTTCCCTTCCTTATCTCACTCCTTCCCCGTCCATCGCTGTCATCTCTCCCCTCCCCCTCGCTCACTCCTCCTCCTCTCGCGTCCTCTCAATCCTCCTCCTCGCCCCTTCACTCCTTCCTCAGCCTTCTCTCCATGTCACTTCTCCCTCTCCCTCCCACTCCTCCCGCCTCACTCCTGCTCACTCTCCACCCTCCTCTCTGCTCCTCCTCCCCCTCCTCCTCTCACGGCCTCCTCCTCCGCCCTCCTCCTCTTCACATACTTCCCCGTCCTGCCTCGTCACTCTTACCTCCCCTCGGCTCCTTGACTGCTTCGCACACCCGCCTCCTCCTCTCACCTGCCTCCTCCCCCTCTCCTCTCATTCTTTCTCGGCCGCTCTCTCCCCCTCACCTCCTCCATCCCCCTCCTCTTCTCCTCTCATTCTTTTCCTCCCCCCTCCCCTCTACACTGCCTCTTCTCCTTCTTACCTCTCACTCTTTGTTGCCAGCCTCCTCCTCTCACTCCTCCTCCCTCCTCCTCTCACATCCTCCCTCTTCGTCCCTCCCGCCTCACTCCTCCTCCCCTCTTCCTCTGCATTTCTTCGCTCCCACGCTCCTCCTCTCACTCCTCCTCCCCTCCTCCTCTCACTCCTCCTCTCTCTCTCCTCCTCCTCTCACATCCTCCTCCCTCCTCCTCTGCAACATCCTCCTCACGCCCTCCTCCTGCTCAACGTCCTCCCTCCACCCCCTCTTCCTCGCACCCTCCTCCTCCTCGCTCCTCTCAGCTCGCTCCTCGCCCGGCTGCCTCCTCTTCACAGTCCTCCTCACCCCTCCTCCTCTCACCCTCTCTCACTCTCGCTCCCCCTCCTCCACTCACGTCTCCTCCCCTCCTCCTCTCACTCTCCTCCCGCCTCCTCCTTTCACCCTCCCTTCTCTCGCTCCTCCGCTCTCAACTCTTTCCTCCTCCCCCTCCTCACTAGTCGCTCCCCTCCTCTCGTCACGTCATGCGGTTCCCCTTTTCCTCCTCCTCACGTCCCTCCTCCGGCGGTCCCTTCTATGCGACCTTTCGGCCGCGAGTCCCCTTCGCTCTCCTCCACATCCTCCTCCACGCCTCCTCCTCCTCACTCCTCCTCCCCCTGCACATCCTCTCACACTGGCCGCCCCGCCCAGCGGTCCCCAGTCACGGACCGCAGGGACCCTCCCTCGCCGCTGCATCTGTTCTCACTCCTCTCCCCTCCTCATCTCACTCTCCTCTCTCCTCCACCATCCTTCCCTCACTCCTCTACAGGACGTAACTCCTCCTCCCCCCCTCCACCTGCTCCCATCCAACTCTGCCACGAGCGCGCAGATTCCCCCCACCCCTCCTCATGCGCTCCCCTAATCCTTTCACCCCGTTTGCCCTTTCTCCCTCCTCCCGCACTCGATCGCTTCCTCCTCCTCGACCCTCCTCACTAGTCCTCCAGCTCCCCTCCTACTCACTCTCTCTTGGCCTTATCCTCGCGTCTCACCTCACTCCTCACCCCGTCCGTCTCTCTCACCACTCCTCGCACCACCTACTCCTCTCACCTCCCTCCTCCCTCATCTTCTCCCCCTCCTCCTTCCCCCCTCCCTCTTACTCCACTCCTCCTCACTCCCCTCCTACCCACCGAGAAACAAGACCCCTCCTCCTCTCACTCCTCACCTCCCTCCTCCCCTCACTCCTCCACCCTCTCCTACCCTCCGTCCCACATCCTCCTCCTCCCCTCTTCCTTCTACGTCCTTCCTCGCCCCATCCCACCCTCCTCTCACTCCCCTACCCAACCCTCATCAGCTAATCTCACCTCCTCCTCCCCGTCCATCTTCTGCACTCTCCTCGGCCCCCTCCTCATCCTCACATCCTCCTCATCCCGCTCCCCACTCCCTTCTCCCCTCCCCTCCTCCTACTCGCTCCTCCTCCCCCCTCCACTCCTCCACGGTCACATCCATCCTCACACACTCCATCACTCTCCTGCCTCCCCCTCACCTCACTATCACTCCTCACCCGCCTTCCCTTCTTGTCCCCTCTCCCCCTCCTTTCACTCCTCCCCCCTCTTCTCCCCTCTCACTACATCCCTCCTCCCCCTCCTCCTCTCACTGCCTAAACGGCCGCTCTCCTCCTCTCCCCCTCCTTCCCTTCTCACGTCCCTCCATCCCCTCATGTACCTCTCACTCCTCCTCCCCTCATCTTCTCACTCCTCCTCCCCTCCTCATCTCACTCCTCCTCTCCCTCCCACTCCTCTCCCTCCTCCTCTCACTCCTCCTCCCCCTCCTCCTACTCACCTCCTTCTCCCCTCCTCCGTCTCCTCCGCCCTCTCAACGTCCTCTCCCGCCTTCTCAACTCTCAACTGGCTCCTCTCCCTCCTCCTCTCACCCCTCCTTCCTCCTCTCTCCTCCTCTCACTCTCTACTCCCCCTCCTCCTCCTTCTCACTCTCGCTCCCCTTCCTCCTTCGTCACGCCCTCTTTCACTCCATCCACTCCTCCTGCTCAACGTTCTCTTCCCCTCCTCCTCCTCCTCATCCTCTCCCCTCTCCTCTCCCCGTCCTCCTGGCCTCCTCTTCTCTCCTCCCCGCTCTCCCCTTCTCACCCCTCTTTCTCTACGCTCCTCGCTCTCACTTCTCCTTCCCTCTCCTCTCCTCATCCCCTCTCCCCCCTCCTCTCTCACTCCTCCTCCCTCCTCTTTCTCCTCCCTCCTCCCTCTACGCTCCTTCTCTCCTATCACTCCTCCCTCCCGCCTCCTCCTCACTCTCGACTTTCCTCCTCGCCCTTCCTGACGCTCTCACCCCTCTTGTTCTCTCCTCCTCGCTCTTTCACTTTCTCTCTCTCCATCGCTCCTCATCCTCTTCGCCCCATCCTCTCCTCCACTCAGCTCTACCTGCCCCTCTTCCTCCTCAGCCCCTCACGTCCTCCTCTGCACCCACCCCACCCTCCACTCTTCCACTCCTCACCTCCTCCTCCTCCTCCCCCTCCTCCTCTCACTCCTCCTCCCTCTCCTCCTCTCACTCCTCCTCCCCCTCCTCCTCTCACTCCTCCTCCCCCTCCTCCTCTCACTCTCTCCCTCCTCTTCCCACGGAGACCTCTCCTCCTACATCACGCGATTCCAACTCCTCGCTTACCTAACCGGCACCTGCTCCCAACACACTGCGCGCATAACCCCTCCCTCTCACTCTTTCCTCCCCTCCTCCTCTCACTGACACATCCTCGATCCCTCCCCCTCCCATCCTCCGACTACTCAGCCCTCATCACTCCTTCTCACCCCCTTCCTCGCTCCTCACGTCACTACTCACGCCTTCACGCATGCGCCTCAACCAGCTCTCTCACCGCCCTCTCTCCCTCCTCTCACCTTCCTCCCTCCGCACGCTCCTCACACTCCTCTCACTCCTCCTCTCCCTCCTCGCTCTCACTCGCCTTCGCATCCGCACCTCACCCTCCTAGCCTCATCACCCTCCTCCCTCCCCTCCTCACCTTTCCTCCCCTCACTCACTCCTTCTCCGACCTTCTGCCTCTCACTCCTCCTCCCCTCTCTCACCCTCCTCTCTCTCCTCCTCACCTCTCACCTCCCTCCTCCCCCCTCCTCTTCCCTCTCACTCTCTGCCTCGCCTCACACTCGATTCTCCGCCTCCTCGGCTCCCGACCATCCTCCTCTCACTCCTCCTCCCCCTCCTACCCTCTCACTCCCCTGACTCTACTCCCTTCTCCCCTCCTTCTCTCACGTCCCTCTCCTCGCTCCTCACTCTCCTCCTCCTCCCTCTCCCCCTCATTACTCCTCCTCCCCTCCTCCCCTCATCTTCTCCCCCTCCTCCTCTACTGCCCCGTCCGCCCGTCCTCCTCCCTCCTCCCTGCCTGATCACTACTACGCTGCCGTCCCTACTCGACGCGACCCCCTTACTCCTCCTCCCGTTAGCCCCTCCTCCCCTCACTGCTTCCTCCCCCCTCCTCCTCTTATCCCACGTCGCCCCTCGCTCACTCTCAACTCTACCATGGGCCCTTCCTCCCTTCCTCCTATCACTACAAACTAACGCTCCTCCTCCCCTCCTCATCTCATCTCCATCCTCTCCCCCATATCCTACGCCCTCCTCCCTCACTCCATCCTCCTCCCCTCCTCCCTGCTCACTACTCGATCCTTCCCACTCTCCCCTCTCGACTCTCACCTCCTCCTCCCCCTCGCTCCTCTCCTCCCAGGAGGAGTGAGAGGGGGAGGAGGAGTGAGAGGAGGAGGGGGCATCGCGTTTGCTAACGTCGATTTTCTCGGCTTTACAAAAACGCCTGTTTACGGATTGATGTAGAAGGAAGCATTTGTCGATACTGGCTCACCCTCGCAGTCGATACAAACCGCATGCTGTTTATAATGACAGCGATACACATGTTATTGTTTCTGATCTTCCTTACTGACAGGTGACAGGGGCGAGGGTGAGTGCAGATGGTGGTGGTGGTGGCTGAAGCTTGTCTTACTGCATGCATACAGATGCAGATAGTCAATGATCGCAGAGTGGAAAGGAAGATAGAGAAGAAGAAGAAGAAGAAGAAGAAGAAGAAGAAGAAGAAGAAGAAGAAGAAGATGATGATGATGATGATGATGATGATGATGATGATGATGATGATGATGATAATGATGATGATGATGATGATGAAAACGAAAAAGAAGAAGACGAAGAAGGAGACTATTTTTAGCGGGAACTTTCCAATAATCAATCCATTGTTTTATCGGCGGTCGCTTGATTATGCGACCATGGTCCATCCGCCGTGGACCGGCAAACAATCCATTGTTTACACGTCAGTCGATAAGCAAGATATTCTGCATGCATTGTTTCCCTCGGGGACGGATTAGCTTGGATCGATGCAAAGCAATTATTTATGATTTAGGTTTATTATTAAGCGCTTTTATAGATGTGCCGTCGGCTACACGCAACTATAACGTCGAATAGACACGGATCGACAACAACTAGCAGCAACAAGGCAGCCGACGACACGCGTCACGTGACGTATCCGATACCAGCGGCGTCTGTTTCCCCTCCGCTGACAGCGGGTGGTAGTGTTTTTACGAACATCTGGCGACTTCTCTCGTTTTTTTTACGTTTTTTTCCTTCGGGGTAAATGTCGATCGTTATTTTTTATTCTTTTTGTAGTTTTACCAGAAAAAAAACGTCGCGAAAGCGAACGGCTTCGGTGTATGACTTCGTCGGTGTTCGTTCGGCGCATGCGCAGATGTAGCGCAGAGTTTCTCGCGTGACGTCAGTAGGGAAGGAAATTTATGGCTTCGTCGATTCACGGATGTTGCGTGTGGCGCACAGGCATGAAACAAGGTCAGGCCAGCGTACCGACTATTTCGTCTCACATGATTTGTCAACTCAAGCACAATTCTTTCCATTGCACTCGCTAACAATGAAGATAGTATTCCGAAACACCGACGTCTGGGAGATGGTTCTGGCTCAAACAAAAATCTATTCCTCATAGATGGTGCTACGTCTCAGATCCCCCCCACTGCAGATTCCCCCCTGCTCACTCGTGCTTTGACGTACACCGACGTACTGACAACAGTAGTCAGTGGCCAGTAGCTGTGGCCAGTGTTCTGTTGTACCAGTGCAGTGCGTTTCTTTTCAGTTACATGAAATATTAACTTTATCTGTGTCACTTACATGGAGTTTATATTTAAAGAACAACAATTTGCTGGTTCTACGCGTATACGTTCTGCTAGTATATATAAAGTTGTTTCGCGAATTTGTGTGTTCGCGCGATAACTAGAGAACTCGCGCCTAGAGGAAAACTAAGGATATTTTCAGAATCAGCACGTCTGGAGGTGGTACTGGCTGAACCAAAAATTTAAAAAGTTAAAAAGTGAAACATTCATAAAAATTCTATTTGATCAATAGATGGCGGTAACCTACGTACACACAACATCACGTCTGAATCCATGGGTTATAAACGGGATGGCGCAGTGGCTCATCAGTGCAACATCCGTCTGCTACACCTGGATTCCGGTTCGAGTCCCAGATGGGGAACATATTTGCCCGCTTTTTCCTTCTTTCCCTTTACCTACCTCTTTAGTATGTATTATTTTATATTTTAATTCATTTGTAATTTATTTATTTATTTAATTTATCTATTTTTAGTTTTATTAATTATTTTTTTTTTAATGTTTTTATCTTTTGATTTCTATTATTTTTTACTGTTGGGATGGGATGATTGGGATGGGATGGGATGGCATGGATGGCATAGGGATGGCATGAGATGGCATGGGATGGCATGGGATGGATGGGGATTGCGCGGATGAGTGCGATGGGATGGGATGGGATGGGATGGGATGGGATGGATGGATGGATGGGATAGGGATGGGCATGGGATGGAATGGGATGGATATGGATGGGATGGATGGGATGGGATGCGGTGCGGTGCGATGGGACGGGATGGGATGGGATGGATGGGACTAGGATGGGATGGGATGGGATGGATAGCATGGGATGGGATGCGGATGGCTGGGATGCGGTGCGAGGATGGGATGGCATGGGATGGCACTGAATGTGATGAGATGAGATGGATGATGGGATATGGGAGGGATGCGGTGCGATGGGATGGGATGGGATGGATGGCATTGAATGGGATAGATGGATGCATGGATGCATGAATAGATAGATAGTTAGCGATTTCCTTTTTTCCTTTTTTCCTTTACCTACCTCTTAGTATGTATTATTTTTAAATTTTTAATTATTTTTAATTTATTAATTTATTTAATTAATTATTTTTTTAGTTTATTAATTATTTTTATTTTTAATGTCTTTTATCTTTGATTCTTATTATTTTTTACTGTTCTGGATTGGGATGGGCGTGGCATGGGATGGCATGCGATGCATGCGATGCATGCGATGGCATGCGATGCAATGGGATGGCCATGCATGGATGGCATGGGATGGATGGGATAGTGGCGATGGCGCATGCCGGTGGGATGGGCATGGGATGGAATGCGATGGATGGCATGGGCTGAATGGATGGCATGGCATGGCATGGCATGCATGGCACTGAATGTGATAAGATGGGATGGGATGGGTTGGGATATGGGATGGCATGGGATGGCATGGAATGGGATGGATGCATGGATGGATGGATGCATAGATAAATAGATAGTTAGATTTTTCTTTCAACCAAGCGGTCACCAGCTGAGTAACGCCACTGATTTCCCCGGGCAAACGCGGGTATTCCGCTAGTATGTATATATATGCGTATATATATATTATGCCTGTATAGCGTGGCAATGCGGTGGAAAATATAGGCGGGTATTTTCTGTAAATTTCACGCACGACACCGGCGCACACACAACACGACCGACCCATCCACGCATATGTATATATATATATATATATATATACAGGTGGTAACTAATGATTGCTGATTACGTCACGTATCTAATTTTCAGACGTCTGTCCTCGTCGAATACTTTTCCCTCTCCCGCTCCCTCATCCTCTCTCCATCCGCTCCCCCCTCCCGCTCGCTCCTATCTCTCGCTCTCACTATTCACTATCACTATCCCCCTCTCTATGTGCTCCTCTCTCTCCTATCTCCTCTCTTCCCGCCCTCTCTCTCTCTCTCTCTCTCCTCTCTCTCTATCTATCTATCTTTCTATCTATTCTCCTCACTCCTCTCTCCCTTTCTCTCGCCGCGTCTCTCAATCTCTCTCTTTCTTACTCGCTCGCCTACTTGATCTCTACCTATTTCTCGCCCCTCTCTCTCTCTCTCTCTCTCGCTCTCTCACACTCTTTCCTTTCCTCTATCTCCCTCTGACGCGTGGCGCTACTTCCGTCATTCGTGGATTCATGTAGCTAATTATCGCTCAGCATCCTTCATGAGAGCAGATAAAGCGCCGCATCCTGCTGTGTATTGACACGGTGTAGTGTCGGAGAGTGCGTGCCCTACATGCAGGTTTGTCGGCCCGTGCCTCAACCTCCTCCCGGCCGTCAACACCTACCGCTCGGCACACAATCAACGACGGAAAACTAATCAAGCAGACCTCCCGCGTCTGCCCCATTAGCGAGGTGCACACAGATAGCTGCCGCGACGGCGAGTGTTTGATGTCGTCGGGCGGCCACCTGTGATCAGAGAGCAGACGTGCTCGCGCGCAGGTACGCTCGATTTATATGCCCTCGTGGTTGACTTACCTTTACAGATATGTACTTACCTTTACAGATATGTACTTACCTGGACAGATATGTACTTACCTGTACAGATATGTACTTACCTTTACAGATATGTACTTACTACTTACCTATACAGATATGGACTTACCTGTACAGATATGTACTTACCTTTACAGATATGTACTTACCTGTGTGAGGCGGTGTATAGGTATGTGTTTACGTGTGTGTGACGGCGGGTGTATAAGGGTATGTGTTTGTACCTGTGTGAGGCGTGTATAGGTATGTGTTTACCTGTATGGGGCGGTGTATAGGTATGTGTTTACCTGTATGAGGCGGTGTATAGGTATGTGTTTACCTGTGTGAGGCGGTGTATAGGTATGTGTTTACCTGTATGAGGCGGTGTATAGGTATGTGTTTACCTGTATGAGGCGGTGTATAGGTATGTGTTTACCTGTGTGAGGCGGTGTATAGGTATGTGTTTACCTGTATGCGAGGACGGTGTATACGGTATCGGTTGTTTTACCTTGTGCAGGCGGTGTATAGGTATGTTGTTTCGCTTGTATGAGGCGGTGTATAAGGTAATGGTGTTGTTAACCTGTGTGAGGCGGTGTATAGGTATGTGTTTACCTGTGTGAGGCGGTGTATAGGTATGTGTTTACCTGTGTGAGGCGGTGTAATAGGTGATTTTTTACCTGGTATGAGGCGCGGTGTAATAGGGTTACATGTGTTTTACCTGTTATGGGCGGTGTATAGGTAATGTGTTTACCTGTTATGAGGCGGTGTAACTAAGGTATGTTTTACCTGTATGAGGCCGGTTGTAAAATAGGTATCGTGTTTACCTGTGTGAAGGCGGTGTATAGGTATGTGTTTACCTGTATGAGGTGGTGTATAGGTATGTGAATCTGAATTTGTTGGAACAGACAGGTAAGCTGCATAATCGTATTGTATCGTGAGAGATAGGGTGAGAGAGAGCGGGGGGGTGGAGAGATGATAGAGAGAGCGAGAGAGAGAGAG
>NW_014577393.1:9165-17258 GCF_000485595.1 Priapulus caudatus
GAGAGAAGGACGCGAAGATGGAGAGAAGGAGAGAGAAAGAGAAAGAAGAGAGAGAAGGAGAGAGAGAGAGCGGAAGAGAAAGAGAGAGAAAGAGAGAGGAGAGAGAGAGGAGCGGGAGAAAGAGAGAGAGAGAGAAGAGAGAGAGAGAGAGATGAGAGAGGAGAGAGAGAGCGGCGAAGAGAAAGAGAGAAGAGGGAGAGAGAGAGAGGAGGAGAGAGAGAGAGCGGAAGAGAAAACGCAGAGAGAAAAAGAGAGAGCGAGGAGGGTGGAGAAAATGCTTTGATAACGGTAATCGTTGCGTTTCATGTGCCGACAGAAGCGACCCGCACACGCATACATATACACGGATGCTGCTATACACACACACGCAACACACACCACACACACACACAGCATACACACATACACACAACACACACACACACACACCACCACACACACACACACAAAACACACACACAACAACAACAACAACATACACCACACACACACACACACACACACACACAACATGCACACACACACACACACACACAACACACACACACCGCGCACACACACACACACACGACACACATACACACACACACACACATGCCACACACGCACACAATCACACACACACACACACACACAACACACACACACACACACACACACACATACAACACACACATACACACCACACACAACACACACACCACACACCACATGCACACACACACACACACACACACACACACACACACACACACACACACACACACATGCCACACACACATAAACATACACATACACACACACAACACACACACACACACACGATACACATACAACACACACACACACACACATACACATCTACACACGCACACACACACACACACACCACACACACACACACACACACACACGCACACGCACACCATACACATACACATCACACACACACACACACACACACACACACACATACACACACACACACACACACACACACACACACACACACACACACACACACACATACACACACACACACACATACACACACACACACACACACACAACACACAACACACACACACACACACACACACCACAACACACACACACACGACACACAACACACATACACATACACCACACACACACACAACACCACACACAACACCACACCACACACAGCATCACACACGACGACGCAGCACGCACACCACACACCACACACGCACGCACAGCACAGCACAGCACACACACACACACGCCATCACACATATATAGGGTAATATATGTAAGTGATCGCTTGCTAGCGGCCGCTGCCCTCTCATACTCACTGATCTCTATAATAATATCATTATCATAGATTATTATATTCGATATTATTATCGATATTATTCGATATTATCGATATAATATCGATAATAATCGATATTATTATAGAGATCAGTGCTCATACTCCGTGTCTCGCAATGTCACAGCTTTCCTTCAAGTGGTGGCGCCACTGTCGGCTGTTATTCCGCACAATTAAACAATTCGCGCATCGCTCACTCACGCGCAACATCGACCGGAGAATTCCCCCCCCCCCCAGCCGACCGTTATCCCCCGCCGCTGATATAGGTATCGATCACGCTGATGATCGATAACTAATCAATGGAGAACGAGTTGCTAACGGTTATTTGCTCTTGTGTAACTCCATGCCCTATCATTAACGGAGCCATCTTCGCTCGATGTATGTATATCTATACTATAATTTGGCTAATGTTGTGTGTGTGTGTGTGTGTGTGTGTTTGTTTGTCCTCGCTTTTGCCCTGATTTGGTCACTCAATCGCCCTAACTGAAGATATATCAGAATCACACCGTCTGGAGATGCGTTCTGGCTCAAACAAAATCTATTCCTCAATAGATGGTGTGCTACGTCTCAGGATCCCCCCCACTGCAGATTCCCCCTCCGCTCACTCTGCTTTGACGTACACGCTACTGAACACAGTAGTCATGTGGCCAGTAGCTGTGCCAGGTTCTGGTGTACCCAGTGCAGTCGTTTGTTTTTCTTTCAGTTACATGAAATATTTTAACTTTATCTGTGTCACTTACATGGAGTTTATATTTTAAGACAACATTTGCTGGTTCTACGGGTATACGTTCTGCTAGTATATATAAAGTGTTTAGGCCGAATTTGTGTGTTCGCGCATAACTAGAGAACTCCGCAGCCTAGGAGGAAAACTAAGGATATTTTCAGAATCAGCACGTTGGAGGTGGTACTGGCTGAAACAAAAATTTAAAAAGTTAAAAAGTGAAACATTCATAAAAAATTCTATTGATCAATAGATGGCGGTAACCTACGTTCACACAACATCACGTCTGAATCCATTGGTGTATAAAGTCGTGATGGCGCAGTGAGCTCATCAGTGCACATCGTCTGCTACGACTCTGGATTCCGGGTTCGAGCTCCCAGCAATGGGGAACATATTTGCCCCTTTTTCCTTTTTTCCCTTACCTACCTCTTTAGTATGTATTATTTTTATTTTTAATTCATTTGTAATTTATTTATTTATTTAATTTACTATTTTTAGTTGATTAATTATTTTATTTAATGTTTTTATCTTTGATTTCTTATTATTTTTTACTGTTTGGGATGGGATGACTTGGATGCGGATGGGATGGCATGGGATGGCATGGGATGGCCATGAGATGGCATGGGATGGCATGGGATGGGATGGATGGTGATGGGTGCGATGGGATGGGATGGGATGGGATGGGATGGGATGGGATGGGATGGGGATGGGATGGGATGGGATGGGATGCGAATGGGATGGGATAGGAGTGGATGGGATGGGATGGGATGCGGTGCGGTGCGATGGGACGCGGATGGGAGGGATGGGATGGGATAGGATGGGATGGGATGGGATGGGATAGCATGGGAGGCTGGGATGGATGGGATGGGATGGGATGCGGTGCAGATGGGATGGATGGCAATGGATGCACTGAATGTGATGAGATGAGATGGGAGAGATGGGATATGGGATGGGATGCCGGTGCGATGGGATGGGATGGGATGGGATGGCATTGAATGGGATAGATGGATGCATGGATGCCATGAATAGATAGATGTTAGATTCCTTTTTTCCTTTTTTCCCTTTACCTACCTCTTTAGTATGATTATTTTATTATTAATTTATTTTTTAATTTATTAATTTATTTAATTAATTATTTTTTTAGTTTATTAATTATTTTATTTTTAATGTCTTTTATCTTTGATTTCTTATTATTTTTTACTGTTGGGGATGGGATGGCGGTGGCCATGGGATGGCATGCGATGGCATGCGATGGCATGCGATGGCATGCGATGGCATGGGATGGCATGGCATGGGATGGCATGGGATGGAATGGGATATGGGATGGGATGCGGTGCGATGGGATGGGATGGGATGGCATGGGATGGCATGGGATGGAATGGGATGGCATGGCATGGCATGGCATGGCATGGCACTGAATGTGAAAGATGGGATGGGATGGGTTGGGATATGGGATGGCATGGGATGGCATGGAATGGGATGGATGAGGATGATGCGATGGATGCATAGATAAAATAGATGTTAGATTTTCTTTCAACCCACGCGTCACCAGCTGAGTAACGCCACTGATTTCCGGGCAAACGCCGGGTATTCCGCTAGTATGTATATATATGCGTATATAATTATTAATGCCTGTATAGCGTGCAATGCGTGGAAAATATAGGCGGGTATTCTGTAAATTTTTCACGCACACGGCGCACACACAACACACCCGCCATTCACGCATATGTATATAATATATATATATATATATATCATGGTAACTAATGGATTGCTGATTACGGTCACGTATCTAATTTTCAGACGTCTGTCTCGTCGAATACTTTTCCTCTCCGCGTCCCTCATCCTCTCTCCCATCGCTCCCCCTCCCGCTCGCCTCTACTCTCTCGCTCTCACTATCACTATCACTATCCCCCTCTCTATGCTCCTCTCTCTCCTATCTCTCTCTCTTCCCCCCTCTCTCTCTCTCTCTCTCTCTCTCTTCTCTATCTATCTATCTTTCTATCTATCTCTCCACTCCTCTCTCCCTTCTCTCGGCCGCTCTCTCAAATCTCTCTCTTTCTTACTCGCTCGCCTACTTGATCTCTACCTATTTCTCCCCCTCTCTCTCTCTCTCTCTCTCGCCTCCTCACACTCTTCCTTTCCTCTATCTCCTCTGACGCGTGGGCGCTACTTCCGTCATTCGTGGATTCATGTAGCTACATTATCGCTCAGCTCCTTCATGAGAGCAGATAAAGCGCCGCATCCTGCTGTGATATTGACACGGTGTAGTGTCGGAGAGTGCCTGCCCTACATGCAGGTTTGTCGGCCGCTGCCTCAAGCTGCCTCCGGCCTCAACACTACCGCTCGGCCACACAATCAATGACGAAAACTAATATCAGCAGGGACCTCCCGCGTCTGCCCATTAGCGAGGTGCACACAGATAGCTGCCGCGACGGCGATGTGTTTGATGTACACTGCGTCAGGCGATCTCAGAGAGAGAGAAAGAGAGAAAGAGAGTGAGAGAGCGGGGCAGAGAGAGAGAGAGAGAGAGAGAGAGAGAGAGAGAGAGAGAAAAGAGAGAGAGAGAGAGAGAGAGAGTGAGAGAGAGTACGGTTAGGTGTGGGGTGCGGGTAGAAAACATGTTAGATTTAGAAGGGCAATGTTAGGCGTGAGGTGAGGTGGGAGAACAGTGAGGGTAGGTAGGATGGGGGCATAATATGGGAGGTTAGAATAATAGAGAATGAGACAATAAGGGATGTAATAATAAAAAGAAAACAAGGAGAAATAATGGATATACCTACGATTATACCTACGATACGGTATACCTACGACAGGATATACCTACGATACGATTATACCTATATAAATTGAAAGCTGTGAATCGTGTCGTACAAACAGTCTCCTACAGGGCAGCTCATTGCAACCTACGCTTGTCGTTCACGTACACACACAAGCATCGCGAATACCGGCTACAGCATGCAACAGCAACACGACAGTAAAAAAAAACAAATATCCAACAACAAAACCATTAGTGGACAAATATTTCGATGGTCGTCCTGTGGGGTGTTTTCCGCCGGCAGCAGCCGCGGGGGTATTTCTCCTCCGCTATGCATATCGCTGCGATGCGACTCTAACCACGGCTGTCAATCATGGACACAAAGCCTATTCTGCTTACAGGCGTTCAAAGCTATAAGCGTAATTTCATTGGTTTCGCATCTAGGCTTCAATGCTGTGTGCAGATGTCGCGTATCAGTAGACTGGACGAGGGAACCGCGGCAAGTGTCGGCGGGTATGTATAGCATACTCGCGCATGCCCCCAGGGTGACAATCGTGCTGGCGACAGCGAGCGTGGCGTCTTTTGTCATCTTCTGCGATGCGTCTTCTGCGAGTTTTGCTGTAAACGCGGCAGTTTTTACCGTGTGCGTGTTTTTTACGTTATTTTTTAAGTGTCAATTTTTACCGTTATTAAAGTGCCAAGTTTGTCGTTCGAAAATATCTTACTTCGGTGGGGGGGGGGACAAGAAAACGCTTCGTGTTGTTGCGTATGCTCTTCGTGTGAAAAACGATATCTGTGATTGGCTGAGCAGGACGTACCACGTGAAATTCTCGAATAAATACGCCACCCCGCGGATAGTTGGCGCGGATTGAAAGGCGCAGACATTGAGATTCTTTATTTAGCACATAAATTAGTTACAATACAGCAGGTGTATCATAGGTATAACATGAGAGTACAAATAAAAAAGAATAGTGAACTTACTAACAAATGAGTGTTGTGAGGATCAAAGTAGCACTAGGCTTTCGAGTCGACCCCCCACATAAAGAGGGGAGAGGGAATAGCTAGATAAGGGGATGCATAATCATAATCATAACCATAATAAGAGCATGATCATATCTTGTGATATTTATCTAGTTATAATAAAAAAGAAATCGTGCAATAAAATCGCGTTTGCATTAGTCAAATAAAGTAATCGATCAAGTATTCCCGGTGAACGAATGAATATTTAACGAGCTTAATGTAAACAATTTTTTCTGATTGCACAGCGAAACATGATGAATAAAATTAGCTATCTCGTGTTCGTTGCAGTGTCAGGTATCGAATGAATTAAGATATATTATGCTTTAGCTACTAGCGCGTTAATTCACTGCAAATCTAAACGTAAAGAAAAGTTCAAATAACATGTTCTTATCGCCAGACACGCAGAGAATCTTGTTTGTCAATGTTGAGTCAATATATGAATTCGCTTCATCAAGGAATTCTCTCCCACTCTCGCTCTGTTGTATAGCGGTCATACGTGCCAACACTAGCCTTATGTGCGTACGTGCTTGAGCACGCACGCACCCACGCACACGCACGCACCCACGCACAAACACAGTACACGCACGCGCAGACACACGTGCACGCACCCACGCATGGCAGCAGTAGCAGTAGCAGTAGCAGCAGCAGCAGCAGTAGCAGCAGCAGTAGCAGCAGCAGCAGCAGCAGTAACAGCAGCAGCAGCAGCAGTAGCAGCAGCAGCAGCAGCAGCAGCAGCAGCAGCAGCAGCAGCAGCAGCAGCAGCAGCAGTAGCAACAGCAGCAGCAGCAGTACCAGCAGCATCAGTAGCAGTAAGCAACAGTAGCGAGCAGCAGCAAGGCAGCCAGTAGCAACGCAGCAACAGCAGCAGCAGCAGCACGCAGGCAGTAGCAGCAGTAACATGCAGCAGCAGCAGCAACAGCGAGGCACAGCAGTAGGGTTAGTAGGAGTACAGCAGCAGCAACAGGCAGCAGTAGCAGCAGTAGCAACAGCAGGCAGTAGCAGCAGCAGCAGCAGCAGCAGCAGCAGCATCTAGGCAGGCAACAGCACCAGCAGCAGCAGGTAGTCAGCAGCAGCAGCAGCAGCAGCAGAGTAGCAGCAGTCAGCAGCAGCAGCAGCAGCAGTAGCAGCGAGCAGCAGTAGCAGCAGCTAGCCCAGCAGCAGCAGCAGCAGCAGGCAGCACGCAGCAGCAGGCATTGGTACAGGCAGCAGCAGTAGCAGCAAGTCCGCTCCTGGCCTCCGTCCACCTCACCTCATCTGTTTCTCGCCTCTGCTAAAGACAGGCTTTAGCGGCCTATGGCTTTTCCATTCAAGTTGAGCACCACCAGACAGCATCGAACACACAAAGACAATGCACGCGCGCACGCACGCACGCACAGCCCCGAACGCACGCACGTACGGGGAGCACGCACGCACGCACGCACGCAAACACACAACGGACACGCTAGCCATGCACACGACTACCATATATGCACGCACCACACACCAATACACACACAACACCACACACCACCACACACACTCCACACACACACACATGAAATAGTTTTGCTTAAGAACATTCGCCAGGCACGCGCTAGCGTGCTTTTTGCGTGGCTTTGGCGTTTGATATCCTGCTCTCTCTCTGCTACACACACACACCACAACACACATACAACACAACACACGGACCACACACACACACACCACTACACACCCACACACACACACAACACACACATGGCAATCTCACCCGGTTATTCTGCAGGCAGCTCTGTGACCACTGTCCTTTCTAGTTTTCTTCAGCTCTAGTTCCACCTGGTTAGCTGACTATAAAAGTTTACAGAGCATACGTAGGCGATTGATGTCATAAATTGTCACCACCCAGGCGGCGTGCTGTCCGCTTGCGCCTCGAATCGCCATTGCCCGTCAAGATTCAAGATGTTTTATTTTGTGCACAAAGTCGTGTATATATACAGTTTACAGCGGCAAAATAGGAAATATACAGAGTCATCAGTTATTATCTAGTTTACGAAGCTAAGCACAGGCGAGTGCGCGAAAGAACGCCGCAGGTCATGCAAACGTCCTGGCCACCGGCCTCAAAGCAAAAGTGTAATACTAAATGAGTAGTAGGACAGATTGGTCCCATTACTTATTAATATACTTGGTTGGGGCCAACAGTGGAGTCGCCGTCGTTTCATCTAGCGACATTCCGGTAGCGATGAACGCGCATGCGCAATTCTGGTCGTCACTGTCTGTATCGA
>NW_014577393.1:19457-21687 GCF_000485595.1 Priapulus caudatus
AGAGAGAGAGAGAGAGAGAGAGAGAGAGAGAGAGAGAGAGAGAGAGAGAGAGAGAGAGTAGAAACCGCCAAAGGAAGTTAGCTCGTGAGAACGTGAAGGAAAACATCGCATACTGCAGACAGGCGCTGTCGCTGCATCATGTAATCACATACTAACTACACCCCGATCAAAGCATATGTTCTACACCGACAAATCTTCCTCCAGGTCTTTTATCAACGCTAACAACTCGTGCTTTTCAACCGACTTAGGAAACCGCTTGGCTGCGCGGTGCCTATCCCTGACCGAAGATTCTATATCCGCATGCGACTCTCTCTCTCTCTCTCTCTCTCTCTCTCTCTGCCTAATTAATTCGCTTTTAGATGTTTGCCGATTTCTGATTAGCTATCCTTGTTGCTACGTAACACGTGGGTCAGATGCACCGCTGACCGGCAGCGCTACTAGCGGCGGGAAAAGGAATTATTACGTCCACGCACGCACGCACGCATGCACGCACACACACTCACTGCAACACAGCCCCAAACGCAGACACATATGCGCAAATAATAACAATTTGGTAAAACTGCCCGGTCGCGAATTTTTTTCCCCTACACATTATATCCATTGGGCTCCTCTGATTGGCTGCTTTGATTTGACCACACCATAAATAGTGTTTTGGATACCATAGATAGTATATAAGCCGATTCGGTTTATTCTTAGTGTTAGGGTTCGGATTAGGGTTAGGATTAGGGTTAGGTGTGGGATTTTGCATCATTCCTTGATATACGGAAAGTCTGATGCGTAAGTTGATATGCGTATATCCAGCCCAATGGATATAACGTGTAGGGAAAAAAATTCGCTTCCCGGTCCGCATATCACATTCACATGTTGCCGCTAGGATCGCATCAGCGCCATCTCACGGCTGGAAATTAAATTAGCTCGTCACTGCATAATCGATAGTGCGTCTGCGTGAATTTTCACCATCTCTCATGATCTCGTGTTTGTACGTGTACGCCGGTTTTACAGCGACGTCCACGGCTACTTTAAATATTTCATGCAAATTCGGCACGTACGATTTTTGTCGCATCGCATGGCTACGGAATAATCATAATGGAGCTGGATGACGCTGCAG
The DNA here is from genome assembly GCF_000485595.1 of Priapulus caudatus. NCBI lineage: Eukaryota > Metazoa > Priapulida > Priapulimorpha > Priapulimorphida > Priapulidae > Priapulus > Priapulus caudatus. Next base: position 20,566 of record NW_014577393.1, read on the forward strand.
GAGGCGAAGAACTGCTGCTGCTGCCGCCGCTGATGCTGCTGCTGCTGCTGCTGCTGCTGCTGCTGCTGCTACTGCTGCTACTGTTACTACTACTGCTGCTGCTGCTGCCACCGCTGCTGCTGCTGCTACTGCTACTGCTACTGCTGCTACTGCTGCTGCTGCTACTGCCGCTGCTGCTGCTGCTACTGCTGCTGCTACTGCTGCTGCTGCTACTGCTGTTACTGCTGCTGCTGCTGCCGCCGCTGATGCTGCTGCTGCTGCTACTGCTGCTGCTGTGTGTGAGAGAGGGAGAGAGAGAGATGGAGAGAGAGGGATGGAGAGAGAGGGAAAGAGGGAGAGGCAGAGACGCTGTGTACTGCATGACTGTTGTCGCAGTTCGGCTATGAACACATATATTGTTTTAGTTAGTATAATGTTGTATCACCCACGGCTACAACAACATATATTGTATTAGTTAGTATATTGTTGTATCACTCACGGCTACAACAACATATATTGTATTAGATAGTACAATGTTGTATCACTCATGGCTACAACAATGTTGTATTAGTTAGTATAATGTTGTATCGCTCAAGGCTACAACAATGTTGTATTAGTTAGTATAATGTTGTATCGCTCACGGCTACAACAACATATATTGTATTAGTTAGCGTATACTGGTTCAGCACAAACGGCTAGAACAACATATATTGTATTAGTTAGCGTATACTGGTTCAGCACAAACGGCGAACGTTGAGTCTAGGTAACTAGGGCCGCAGGTGACGTGGGTTGTTGACGCCATTAACAGGTGCCTGGACGTCGGCACAGCCTCTCGTGTGGCATGTTCTCGGGGACTTAGCTTAAAGCGAGTTAGTGGCTAGGCGAGGTGTGAAATGCAGGTATTTGTGGGCTGTGCTATGCACGTGTGCGAGGCGCATTAAAGCCAGGCTTCAAGCTGTATAGCTAACGGGATTGGAAAGCGGACGGAAGGAGATAAGGCGAGAGAGCAAGAGAAAGAGGGAGAGTGTGTGTGTGTGAGAGAGAGAGGGAGAGAAAGGGAGAGAGAGGGGAGAGAGAGAGAGGGAGAGAGAGGAGAGAGAGGAGAGAGGAGGGAGAGGAGGGAGAGAGTACTTCATACGTTTA
>NW_014577393.1:23533-25215 GCF_000485595.1 Priapulus caudatus
CTCTCTCTCTCTCTCTCTCTTTCTCCTCTCTCTCTCTCTCTCTCTCTCTCTCTCTCTCTCTCTCTCTCTCTCTCGCTTTCTTTCTTTCTCTCTCTCTCTCTCTTTCTGTTTGCATTCCGCTTCTCTTGCGCCTTTCCCCGCTTTACTTACGCTATACTGCCCAACATTAAATAACTATAACCACGCCTTATACATGTATATTACTAGGCTTATGTTACTTAGGAAAACCTGCATGTGTAGGCTGAAATCACCCCAATGTAACAGTCCCTGTATTCCCATTAGTCGTCAGCGTGTTTGAACGCTCTCTGATTTCACAGCACGCAATGAAATCACGATGAACACGAAGTCGGAACAATATTCCTTATCTTTGCGAAACAAATTTTCGATTGTTGGTTCACTCAAGATTGTGTTGTCATCCTGAATGGAAGATTTGGACACGGGAAGAATGCGAGATGGCGAGAGAGGGACAGAGAGTGAGGGGGCATAGAAAGAGAGCGTGCGACAGTGAGATAGAGAAAGGGTGGAAAAAGAAAACGAGATAGAGAGAGCAAATGAGAGAAACATAGAAAGGAAGACAAGTAATAGAAGGACATGGACAGATAGAAAGGTAAAGAGAGAGAGAGAGAGAGAGAGAGAGAGAGAGAGAGAGAGAGAGAGAGAGAGAGAGAGAGAGAAAATGAGAGGAAAAAGGGAAGACACAAATGGAAAAAGAGAAAAAACGAACACGTCAAATAGGGTCGGAAAGAAGATGAACAACTCATCGACTCTGATTGGCTGCTGATTGCACTATCTGCGCACACGAATGGCGTAATACAATCAAACCCAGGAAATTTTTTTTACAAAAGAACCTTAAACCGGCTTTTTTCGAAGCCATCTCGACGATGAAGAATACTTCACCCGCGCCTTCAAGGAAAAAAGAAGAAATCACACGGCATTGATGCGGAAATCAGCTGCAAGCCTGCATCGCGCATGCACCCAAGATTGACTCAATTTCTAGCCGAATTTAGGTTAGCGATATTAACCCGCGCATGGCAATCCTGTGATGCGTGAGTGAGTGCTGACGATTCTATATAAACAACATAGTTCTATCTGCCTCTCCCCGCCTCCACCCACTTACCGTCTCCCCTCCTGTCTCTCCTGCGCACAGTGAAAGAATATATGGACACTCTTTGTATTGCATTCTTGTGTTGTATAAATATATATATATTATATAATATAAAATAATATATATATGTGGGTGTGTGCGTGTACGTGTGCGCGTGGACGCGTGTGGGCGTGTGGGCGTGTGCGTGTGTGTGTGCTATATTATATTATATTATATTATAGTAATTACTAATTAGTACATTAATTAATTATTTTTGCCAATGTATCGGAATGATATTTGTGCAATAAATTTTATTTGAATTTTGAATTTGAATTTGAATGGAATTATTGAGACGCCGACGGCATGCGGCTTGCCAGCGTGCACGGGACATTACATGCAGATTCCGCGTGTAGTTATAACTTTGTCGTCAGCAAACATGGCGGACTGTCGTTGCGGACGACACAGTGTGATATGTATTGTTGGTGACCTTGGCTCAGCAGATCGCGTTTACGTCACTTTAGTTCTGCAACAAGGCGTCTGCGTGCGTAAACGTGTGTTTGTGTACGCGCACACACGCGTACGTGTGCGTGCGTGCGTG
>NW_014577393.1:27469-31386 GCF_000485595.1 Priapulus caudatus
CTGTTGCTGCTGTAGCTGCTGCTACTGCTGCTGCTACTGCTGCTGCTGCTACTGCTACTACTGCTGTTGCTGCTGTTGCTGCTGCTACTGCTGCTGCTACTGCTGCTGCTGCTACTGCTACTACTGCTACTACTGCTCCCGTTATTAGGCACTACGTTTATTAGGTGCAAATTATTTCTGAACCGCGTTTATTCACTTGTCGTTTCATCAGAGGAGCGGCGGCTTGGTGCGGCAGCAGGACTAACCAAGTGTAGAAGAGAGACGGAGGAAGAGCGAGAGAGGGGGTGAGATAGAAAGAGAGAGAGAGGGAGAAAGTGGGAAGGGTAAGAACAAGGAGAGGGGAAGAACGAGTGAGTGTGTGTGAGAGAGAGAGAGTGTGAGTGGAGAGAGGGAGAAGAAAGAAGTGAAGAGAAATGGAGAAGGAAAGAAGGGGAGAGAAATGTATAGAGCTAGATACATAACATATGCGGTAAGAAAGAAAGAGAGAGAGAGAGAGAGAGAGAGAGAGAAAGAGAGAGAAGAAGAGAGAGAGAGAGAGAGAGAAAGAGAGGAAGAGAGAGAGAGAGAGAGAAAGAGAGAGAGAAAAAGAGAGAGAGAGAGAGAGAGAGAGAGAGCAGGTAGAGAGGAAGAGAGGAAGAGAGAAAGCGGAAGAGGCAGATCATAACAAAAAGGAGTCTAAGCTGTTCGAGGGAAGCCAACTAATAAAAACTTCCAAGCCGCCGCCTTAACATGAACAAAACTAATTATTGAAAAGATAACATGCCTGAGAATAATGTAAGAATCGAGATTGAGAAATCGTAGCAAAGTCTGTGAAATCTGTGTAGCAAAGATTGCAACACAAAAAAGAGATAAGGAACAACAAACATCGATAAAGAAAGGCATATGAACATCGGTTAGATCGGATACATAAGAAGTTAGGTTTCACAATTTAGATGAACTCGTGCAGACGCTATAGATAGTCAGCGGAAAATAACAAGATATGATGTAATAAGAAGTGAAAAGGGAAATTCGTCATTTACTAGCCTTATAATACCTACGATTTACTACGCGTAATTCATCCAACTTGAGCTCAAATCGTACACAGTACATTCGCCTAGCATCGTGCGAAATCGTTTCCTCGTTATACACCAGCAATCCGGAGATACAGACTAAAACGTACGCCACGATTATCCATTCTTTGGCCATCAATCCAAAAGTGTTCCCCGCAAAACTTGCAAACAAAATGCAGCTACTAACGCACTGTCGCTCACTCGGCGAGGCGTGTGGCTCGCTGGGAGATTGGACATCGACGCAACACTCGGCGAGATAACCTTTGACCCGGCACACACCGGCATATAGTTGGTATACCCCCCACGCACGCACGCCCACCGCAATCTCCCAGCGAGCCACACTGCCTCGGCGAACTGCCTTTTGTTTGCAAGTTCGGCGGGGAATACTTTTGGATTGATGGCCAAAGAATGAATAATCGTGGCGTACGTTTTAGTCTGTATCTCCGGATTGCTTGTGTATACGAGAAAACGATTTCGCACGATGCTAGGCGAATGTACTGTGTACGATTTAGGCTCAAGTTGGATGAGTTACGCGTAGTAAATCGTAGGTATTATAAGGCTAGTAAATGACGAATTTCCCTTATTTATTGATGTCACACTCCTTCCCTATTATCTACTCCTGATAATATATATGATATATTATTATATGTATATATCACAGCGCGCCCACGTGACGGACGCTGCACACAGCAGCGACGTACGTGCCCATCCGCCCCGCAGGACGGATTTACTTTTCGCGACGCGTTGTGACCAGCTAATTATAATTACGGCGCGAGACAGTCGGCTGATTACGATCGTCGGCACACAATGTCGGCCGTCGTGTTGCAGAATAACGTCGCAACCCTAATGCTTGCAGATTAACAGCTAACGTTTAATCCGCTCCAGCGCTCTATGCACGCAAAGTATAATTCACGCCTAGATGGACTTCATAGGTCGACCCCCGGGGTCAGTCTAGGTCCCGATTATCCGTCCGCGTTATATTATCTCTAATATATCTATTATAACGATTTTTAACTCGTGCGGGCGAAGACTTGCAAGAGAGATTATTTAAAAAAACAATATTTGCATAATCACACTACCTTATGACAAAATAAACTCTAGTTGCTCCCATTTCACTGCGCGTTTGCTTAAAACCCACAAGAAAGAGGTGAGAAAACTGGCATTCTGGCGCAAACGCAAACGCCCGACTGTTTTGCAAACAATTTACCCCGAAGTGGTGAGGTGACGTCGCATAGTTATTATCTTTGCTACACCGCGTACTGCTTGTACCGCAACACCGCTGCACGGTTGCTTGGGGGAAACTGTCAACAACATCCGGAGAATTTTAACAAACATTGAGGTATTTTCAAATACCTTTTATAAGACAAAACGCGCAGGTGAAAATGGGGGGACTAGAGTTTATTTTGTTCATAGGGATGTGTGAATTAAATGCAATGACACCGAGTTAATTTGCTTTTTAACCGCGGGTGTTCGATGCTGTTACAACGCGACGACTGTAAAATTCCACGCGATATTCTCGCGCGAGCGTTTTTTCTCTCGTCTGCATTGTCGCGAATCAGGCGATGAAAGCTCTATCCTTACGACGGCGCGAGGCGACGACTGCCCGCCGACGTCATCGTCGTCATGGCAACGAACTACGCAACGTGACGCATCGAGCAACACGTTGCGCCGACGCAGGAATTTTATTGTTTTACGGCATTCACACATTTTTGCGGTATTCACACATTTTTGCGGCATCCACCCCACAGAAGCAGCTCGCTAGTCGGAAAAGACCGCCATGCGCGTGTGTCCGTGCGCGCCGTGTGTGTGTGTGTGGTGTGTGTGTGTGTTGTGTGTGTGTGCGTGTGTGTGTGTGTGTGTGTTGTGTGTGTGTGTGTGTGTGTGTGTGTGTGTTTTTCTTACGAGGTGTTATATCACCGTATAATTAAATTAACGCGCACGCTGTCTCTCCCCTCCCCGTTATATTTTAAACACCTGCTGCTTAGACGGAGAAGCGTTATCGTCTCACTGTGCGTTACGAACAATGCTGCTCGCTAATGACGGCACTTAACTACGTCATGACGGCAGTAACTACGTCATGACGGCAGATAACTACGTCATGACGGCAGAAACTACGTCATGACGGCACTAACTAGTCATGACGGCACTAACTACGTCATGACGGCAGTAATTATGCATGACGGCAGTAACTACGTCATGACAGCAGTAACTACGTCATGACGGCACTAACTATCGTCATGACGGCCAGTAACTACGTCATGACGGCAGTAATCTACGTCATGGCGGCACTAAACTACGTCATGACGGCAGTAACTACGTCATGACGGCACTAACTACACGTCATGACGCGCACTAACAACGTCATGACGGCAGTAACTATGCCCATGAACGGCAGTAATTACGTCATGACGGCAGTAACTTACGTCATGACGACACTAACTACGTCGATGAACGGAGTACTACGTCATGACGGCATTAACTACGTCATAACGGCACTAACTACGTCAAATGACGGCACTAACTACGTCATGACGGCACTAAACTACGTCATGACGCAGTAACTACATCATCGGCATAACACGTCATAGACGGCAGTAACAACGTCATCAAGGGCGGGAACCAGGATTTTTGATCAAGGAAGAAATATAGAAAGGCACTTTTGCCTGTTTAATTTTTCAGATTTTTTTAATGCACCCACTTAGGGGGGGGGGGACCTCCCCAAGAAAATTTAATTCGTACATTCTGAGAGCATCTGAGAGATAATTTTGATGTCTAGAATGCAAGATGGAATTCCAAATTTTTAGCCAGAAAATATCTTTTAATTTTTTAGGGCATCCGAACCCCCGATCCCCGCCCACCCCTATATCC
>NW_014577393.1:31411-37247 GCF_000485595.1 Priapulus caudatus
AAGAGAGATATTCTTCGCGGCAGCGTTTTTTTTCTCTCGTCTGCATTGTCGCGAATCGAGCGATGAAAGCTCTATCCTTACGACGGCGCGAGGCGACGACTGCCCGCCGACGTCATCGTCGTCATGGCAACGAACTACGCAACGTGACGCACTCGAGCACAACGTTGCGCCGACGCAGGAATTTTATTGTTTTACGGCATTCACACATTTTTGGCGGTATTCACACATTTTTGCGGCATCCACCCACAGAAGCAGCTGCTAGTCGGAAAACGACTGCTGGCGTGTGTCGTGCGGCGCCGTGTGTGTGGTGTGTGTGTGTGTGTGTGTGTGTGTGTGTGCGTGTGTGTGTGTGGTGTGTGTTGTGTGTGTGTGTGTGTGTGTGTGTGTGTGTTTTCTACGAGGTGTGTATATCACCGTATATTAAATTAACGCGCACGCTGTCTCTCCTCCCCGTTATATTTTAAACACCTGCTGCTTAGACGGAGAAGCGTTATCGTCTCACTGTGCGTTACGAACAATGCTGCTCGCTATGACGGCACTAAACTACGTCATGACGCAGTAACTACGTCATGACGGCAGTAACTAACGTCATGACGGCAGCAAACTACGTCGATGACGGCAGCTAACTAGCGTCATGACGGCACTAACTACGTCATGACGGCAGTAATTATGCATGACGGCAGTAACTACGTCATGATACAGCAGTACTACGTCATGACGGCACTAACTACGTCAATGACGGCAGTAACTACGTCATGACGGCAGTAAGTTACGTCATGGCGGCACTAAACTACGTCATGACGGCAGTAACTACGTCATGACGGCACTAACTACGTCATGACGGCACTAACTAACGTCATGACGGCAGTAACTATGCCATATGACGGCAGTAATTACGTCATGACGGCAGTAACTTACGTCATGACGACACTAACTACGTCATGACGGCAGTAAACTTACGTCATGACGGCATTAACTACGTCATAACGCACTAACTACGTCAGAGCGCACTAACTACGTCATGACGGCACTAACTACGTCATGACGGCAGTAAACTACATCAAATACGCGGCACTAACTACGTCATGACGGCAGTAACAACGTCATCAAGGGCGGAACCAGGATTTTTGATCAAGGAAGAAATATAGAAAGGCACTTTTGCCTGTTTAATTTTTCAGTATGTTTTAATGCCCCACACTTAGGGGGGGGGGACCTCCCCAAGAAAATCTTTAAAATTCGTACATTCTGAGAGCATCTGAGAGTAATTTTGATGTCTAGAATGCAAGATGGAATTCCAAATTTTTAGCCAGAAAATTATCTTTTAATTTTTAGGGCATCCGAACCCCCGGATCCCCGCCCACCCCTATATCCGCCGCCCTGGTCATGCGCGGAGGATGACGACACTCGAACTGGCAGAAGAGCACCGGACGCAGCCGGATTGTACATACGTTCACAGTACCGGATGTTATTGAGGCAGGCCGGTGGACAAGCTAGTGCCACGCAGGATGGAATATAACGGGAAACTTGTCATCAGCTACTGCTGCCTGCCATGTGCTGCTCCTCCTGGCTTGCTTGCTGCTGCTGCTACCTGCTGCTGCGCTGCTCCTGCTGCTGCTCCTGCTGCCTGCTGCTGCTACTTGCTACTGCTAGCTGCTGCCTGGCTGGCTGCTACTACTGCTACTGCTACTGCTACTACTGGCTGCTCCCTGCTGCTGCTGGCTGCTCCTGCGCTGCTGCTGCTGCTGCTCATTGCTGCTGCTGCTGTCTACTGCTACTGCTGCTGCCCTGCTGCTGCTGCTGCTGACTGGCTACTGCTACGCTACTACTGCTGCTCCTGCTGCTGCTGCTGCTACTGCTGCTGCTGCTCGCTGGCTGCTGTGCGGCTACTGGCTCTGCTAACTGCTGCTACTGCTAGCTGGCTCGCTGCTGACTGCTGCATGCTGCTGCTGCTGCTACTGCTGCTGGCTACTGCTACTGCGCTGGCTTGCTACTGCTACTGCTACTACTGACTACTACTGCTAACTGCTGCCTGCTGGCTGCTACTGCTACTGCTGTGCTGCTGGCCTACTGGCTGTGCTCTACTAACCTGCTGCTGCTGGCTGCCTGCTTGCTGCTGCTCGGCTGCTGCGGCTGCTACTGTTAATTTGCTACTTGCTGGCTTGCTGCTACTGCTGCTGCTACTGTAGCTGCTGCTGCTACTGGGCTGCAGCTACTGCTCGCTAACTGCTTACTGTACTACTGCTGCGCTGGATGCCTACTGTGGCTACTGGATACTGCTATTACTGCTGCTGCTGGCTGCTGCTGCTACTGGCCGCTAACGCTGCGCTGCCTACTGCTTCTGGCATTGCTGCTACTGGATATCGCATGGCTGCTGCTGCTGCTGCTGCTGCTGCTGCTGCTGCTACTGCGCTGGCTAAGCTGCTACTGCTACTGCTCTGGCTGCTACTGGGCAGCTACTGCTGCTGCCTGCTTGCTGGGCTGCTTATGACGCTGGCTGTTGCTCGGCTGTTGCTGCTGCTACTGGCTGCTGTTGCTGCTGCACGGCCTGCTGGGCTGGCTACTGCTACTACTGGCTAACTGTTGCTGCTGTTGCTGCTGCTAGCTGCTGCTTGCTGCTGAGCTGCTGCTGCTACTGCTGGGCTGTTTGCTGCTGTATGCTGCTGCCTAACTGCCTGCTGCTACTGCTGCTTGCTGCTACTGGCTACTACTGGCTACTAACTGCTCCAGAGCCGTTATTAGCACTAACGTGTTTATTAGGTGCAAATTATTTCTTAACCGGCGTTTATTCACGTTGTCGTTTCACTTCGGCTTGGTGCGAGCAGCAAAGGACCTAAGCCAAGTTGTAGAAGAGAGACGGAGAAAGTAGCGAAGAGAGGGGGTGAGAGATAGAAAGAGAGAGAGAGAGAGAGAGAGAGAGAAAGAGAGAGGGAGAGAAGTGGAAGGGTAAGAAGCAAGGCGAGGGGAAGAACGAGTGAGTGTGTGTGTTGAGAGAGAGAGAGAGAGTGTGAGTGGAGTAGAGGGAGAAGAAACGAAGTGAAGAGTAAATGGACGAAGGAAAGATAGGGGAGAGAAATGTAACAGAACTAGATACAATAACATATGGCGGTAAGAAAGAAAGAGAGACCAGATGAGAGAGAGAGAGAAAGGAGAGACGCGAAGAAGAGAAGAAGAGAGAGAAGAGAGAGAGCAGGAAGAGAGAGAGAGAGAGAGAAAGAGAGAGAGAAAAAGAGAGAGAGAGAGAGAGAGAGGGGGAGAGAGAGGCAAGGTAGAGAGGAAGAGAGGAAGAGAGAAAGCGGAAAGGCAGATGCATAAGCAAAAAGGAGTGCTAAGCTGCTTCGAGGGAAGCCAACTTTAATAAAACTTCAAGCGCCCGCCTAAACATGAACAAAACCTAATTATTGAAGAAGATAACATGCCATGAGCATATGTAAGAATCGAGACTTGAGAAATCCGTAGCAAAGTCTGTGAAATCTGTGTAAGCAAAAATTGCAACAACAAAAAAAGAGATAAGGAAGCAACAAACTATGCGATAAAGAAAGGCATATGAAGCATCGTTAGAATCGGATACATAAGAAGTTAGGTTTCAGCATATTTAGATGAAAACATCGTGCAGACGGCTATACGATAGTCAGGCGGAAAATAACAGAGATATGATGTAATAAGAAAGTGAATAACAGATAGACTAATATTATAGGCGTCCTCGCTATTATAGGCTCTCTATTATTGAGGGCCGTCTCTATCTTAATAAGGCGTCTCTATTTAGGCGTCTCTTTATAGCGTCTCTATTATAGGCGTCTCTATTTATAGGCGTCTCTATTATAGGCGTCTCTATTTATAGGCGTCTCTATTATAGGCGTCTCTATTATAGGCGTCTCTATTATAGAAGGCGTCTGCTTATATAAGGCGTCTCTATTATAGGCGTCATGCTATTATAGCGTCTCTATTTATAGGCGTCTTCTATTATAGGCGTCCTCTATTATTCACTCCTAATTAGATAAGAGTGAAGGCATGTGCATTGCCTAAATGTGAAAGAGCTATAGCTCATTACGCGTGTATAATTATTTGTCAGTCCGGTAAATTTTCGGCTAATGCAACCGCAAGCAAGTTTGCGCGTTAATTAACGGACATAGAACACGGTATCGCACATCAATATTTATGCTGAAGCCTACGCCCAGACACTTCAATGCAACGTTGCGCATGCGCAGTGCGGTACACAGGTAGTCGGCACGGTATACGCAGGCGCGCCGGCGAAGCGACCCAGCATATCGAACATATAGGAATCGCGATGAAATCGAGAAAGAGAGAGAGGCTGATGCGTAGGATGGCTGTCCACTGACTCTCCCATCCGTTGCGACAAGGAAATAGGCTGATTACGTTCGGCGTTCCTGAGTGGCGCATCGCTGTAGTTAGCTGCTGCTGGCTGCTGCTGCTGCTGCTGCTACTGCCGCGGCTAGCCGGCTGCTGCTGCTGCTACAAAGTGTTTGCTGCTGCTACTGCTGCTGCTGCTGCTGCTGTTGCTGCTGCTGTTGCTACAAGTGTGGCTGCTGCTACTGCTGCTGCTGTTGCTGCTGCTGTTGCTACAAGTGTTACTGCTGCTGCTGCTGCTGCTGCTGCTGTTGCTGCTGCTACAAGTGCTACTGCTGCTACGGCTACAAGTGCTACTGCTGCTGCTGCTACAAGTGTTACTGCTGCTACTGCTGCTGCTGCTGCTGCTCCTGCGGCTACTGCTGCTGGTGCTTTTTCACTCCATTTCCCCAGGGGGGGGGAGAAGGGCGTCTGCATCACTGTCAAGAGCATGGTTGCATCGTCTATAGCAACGATAATACAGGACTGAGCGTTGTCGCCGAATTATCTACATACCACACACACACACACACACACCTGTAACACACGCGCATACGTGCACGCACGCACGCACGCACGCACGCACGCACACGCGTGGTTAAGCGTGCGAAACGTAGCCTCACAAAGAACCGATGCGGTATTATTCTTGCAACACGATATTTCAATCAATTATTTTTACACTGAATAAAATTGCGTCGGTGCGTTTCGCATTGCATGCATCTATAGGTACATGGCTACATCGACATTAGCCAGTAAATTCTAATACGCTCCCCCGAACCATTACGGTTTAGTACTAGTTGACAATACATCCGCTAAAACCTATGCAAAGGGGAATCCCGTTGGGGATTCTTTGCTCTGGGGATGATGCTTGCGATGGAGAGAGTGAAGGTAACACTGCATACGATGTAATCAAGGTGGGACATGTAATGCCTGCCTGCCGTCGGTGAATCACTCATGAATGTTGTGTGAGTGTTTTGACGGTTGGTATGGTCGCAGGCGCGTTAATGGAATAACAGGCATTCATATATGATTGACATGAGATTGGAAATGGAACCGAAAAAAATTGAGAGAGCGGCGAGCGAGAGCGAGAGCGAGGAAGAGAGAGAGAGGCGAGGGAGAGGAAGTGAGAAAGAAAGAAAGAGAGAGACAATGATGTAGAGAGATGGAGAGGCAGATAAGGGGAGAGGGACAGCTAGTGTGAAGTGGAGTGACGAGAAAGGGGAAAAAAAGAGAAGAAAAATAATGAGAGAAAGAAAGAAACGGAAAGAAAGAGAAGAGAGAGAGAAAGAGGGCGGAGAAGAAAAAAAAACGCAAGGGAGATACCGAGAACCAAAGAATGCGCACGGAAGACAACGAAAGAGAGAGAGAGAGAGAGAGAGAGAGAGAGAGAGAGAGAGAGAGAAAAAAGAAAGAGAGAGAGAGAGAGAGAGAGAGAGAGAGAGAGAAAGAGAGAGAAAAAAGAAAGAGAGAGAGAGAGAGAGAGAGAGAGAGA
>NW_014577393.1:39258-41125 GCF_000485595.1 Priapulus caudatus
ACACACACACACACACACACACACGACACACACACACACACACACACACACACACACACACACACACACACACACACACACACACACACACACACACACACACACACACACACACACACACACACACGCATATACACACGCACACACGCCCGTTTTAAGGGAAGTATCTTATTTAATTTCTTAGATAGATCAGATTGATTATAGCCACGGCGTATAAAGCATTCAATCATGTTGGATGCTTTTGTGTTAAAATCAGTTTTTGAGCTGCATATCTTTTTTAATCGTAACAATTGAGAATGCGGGAGGCTATTTTTAGTGTGGCGAGGGTGAGACGAAGAATACATGAGATAAGAATGGGTGTCAGTGGGTTTAGAAAACACCGAGGTAACTAAGTTTATACCAGAGATAATAGCAATCATGTCCAGAAAAGGAAGACTATCAGAGGATGTAGAGGATGTATAATTTAGACACGGGTGGAAAGACGCGACATGGTCGATGAAATTTTGCAAATCAGAAAGTTTTATAGATGCGGCTCCAAAAACATCATCAATATACCGAAGATAAAGGCTCGGTTTGGGTCCAGTGAAGGACGCGAACATTTTTAATTCAATGTAGCCGACAAATAGACGCGCATAGCTAGGGCCCATCTTCGTACCCATAGCGACGCCATTACATTGAGAATAAAAATTCCCATTAAAAGTAAAACACGTTTTGGTTTAAACTAATTCGGCTAAACGTATCAAGGTATCAATATTCGGAAAATTATCAGACCGCTTGTCTAAAAAATACCGTAAAGCGATTAAACCCTGATTATTAGGTATCACAGTGTATAAAGATTTTATGTCCAGTGTAAATATGAATTTATCTGTATCATTGTTAAAACGAAAATTCTCAAATATGCTTAGAGCATGAGACGTATCTTTGACGTATGTTGTTAGCGATTGTACCATAGGTGACAGCAAGTCTTCTAAGAAAGCCGAGATCTGTTTAGTAGGGAAACTGCAGTTAGAAACTATAGGACGTTCTGGTGTATCAGGCTTATGTATTTTTGGAAGCATGTAAAATCTGGCCGCTTTAGGTGTTTCAAGAAATTGGAAGCCTCTTTTGGAAGATCGTTATTACTAATCAATGATGTAATTAGGTTATTTACAAGAATTTGAATTTCAGGAGTTACATCACCGGCAAGTTTGTAATAAATTTTTTTTATCAGAAAGTTGTTTATCATCTTCCCAAATGTAGAGATCTCGGCTCCATACAACAACAGCTCCCCCTTTATCAGCGGGCTTAATTACGATGTCCTGACGATTCCGAAAGGATCGGATCGCTACAAGTTCCGTGGTGGTAAGGTTAGACGATCGAGCTCTGCGTGGATATGAGAAGTAGTTGGAAACTTCTTGACGACTCTTCGAGATGTAATAACCTAGAGCTTCGAAGCGACCTGTTTGCGGGGTCCAAGTAGAAGGGGTAGAATTGTCACATTTCTGGTCAACAAGCTCATCATCAGCAGTGTTCGTCTTCATAAAATGAGCTTTAAGGCGAAGCCGGCGGAAGAAACCCTCCACATCTCGCATGGTATTGTACTGATCTATTTGAGGTTTGATTGGAACAAAATTCAAACCTTTACTTAAGACGACACGCGCAGATTCATCTAGTGGGAGTTCAGGTGGAACACACACAACGAGCTATTTGTTTTAATAATTTGGATTCTGAGTCTCTTGTCTAGACGATAAAAGTTTACCGAGTTTGGCTCATGTTTCTTCTTGTTCAAATGATCATACCAATACTCTATATAAATAATAAATAATATATATATATATATATATATGTATAGAGAGAGAGAGAGAGAGAGAGAGAGAGAGAGAGAGAC
>NW_014577393.1:41135-42488 GCF_000485595.1 Priapulus caudatus
CTGTCTCTCTGTCTCTCTTTCTGTCTCTCTGTTTTTGTCTCTTCCCCCCCCTCTCTCTCTCTCTCTCTCTCTCTCTCTCTCTGTCTCTCTGTCTCTCTGTCTCTCTGTCGCTGTCTCTGTCTCTGTCTCTCGATCTGTCTTTTCTCTCCAACCCCCTGTTCTGGCGTTTTATTTATTTTACTCGTCACTACCTTAACTATCTAACTCTCACTTCGTTCTCTCTGGGCCTCATTTGCTATCGTTCTTTCTCTCTCGCGCGCGCGCAGGCTCTCTCTCCCTCACTCTTCCCCCTCTATCTCCTTCTTCCTCCTCCATGTCTCCCTATCTCTCCGTCATCACTAGATGATCTCGTCCTTAATTCATTATTCTGATGGAGCACCGTTATATGGCGCAGTAATAATAAACCGTAATCAACCTCGATCTTAATTACTAATTAAATTTCGCCCCGATTCTATTATTAGACACGAACTACGGTCTGTGCGGCTAGCGTGTAGCGATTGAGCGACTATTAGCGAGAGCCCCGGTTTAACTAAAGCCGAGGAAACCTCGTTGTTCTATCGTGAAGCCCTACCATCGCGGATGCGGCGCAGCATCATCATCAGCATCCCGCATCCTGCGAAGCATTGCTTCAGCTTCCCAGCAGAGCGCGAGAGGAATCGGTGAATCTATTACCGATCTAAATCTTTAGCCGTCGTAAAATCTTAACGCCCGCACGCACGCAGGCAGGCAGGCACGCACGCACGCACGCACGCACGCACGCACGCACGCACGCACGCACGCACGCACGCACGCGCGTACACACACACACGCACGAACTCACGCAGACAAGTACACACGCACACGCGCACGCACGCACGCATACGCACACGCACCTGCGCGCGTTCACGCATCTCTCTACCCATGCGTGCATATGCAGCAGCTATTCGTCGCTTCCTTGCAAACTCGCGTCGATCCGGAAGAGACACGAAATGACAGTCTAGACAAAACCACGTCTCATGGTTGCTAGACTGCACCTATTAACCGAAGAAAGGGAGAGCGAAACAAAAAACTAGATAGATAGAGAGAGGGAGAGAGAGAGCGAAGTATAGAGAGCGAAAGAAAGAGAGGAAGGAGAAAGAACAAGAGAGAGAGCGAAGTATAGAGAGCGAGAGAAAGAGAGGAAGGAGAAAGAACAAGAGAGAGGGGGGAAAGAGCAAGAGAGTGAGAGAGACAGTGGGAGAACCAAAGGGGGTAAAAAAGGAAGAGAGAGAAAGAATGAGAGATAGAGCAACGGAATAATAATAGAAAGAGAAAGAGAGAGAGAGAGAGAGAGAGAGAGAGGGAGAGAGAGAGAGAGAGAGAGAGAGAGAGAGA
>NW_014577393.1:42501-45366 GCF_000485595.1 Priapulus caudatus
AGAGAGAGAGAGAGAGAGAGAGAGAGAGAGAGAGAGAGAGAGAGCGCGACATAAGCAACATGAATGTCAACGGCACATGGAGTGGAACGAACGAACGCGTTCACAATATGCGACCAAAATTCTGGATAAAAATACATAATGAGAACGGGCACACACATCAGCGAGGCATGCCTAGCCATTAAGACTCCAAACCATCAGCTATAGTTGCTTTCGATATTGCCATGAATGACAGCCGTCCTGCTCAAGCTCCTGTCAGACTAACCAACGCGTAGAGAATTCGTTCCCGGGCTGCTAACCTGGGTGTGTGACGTAGGATTGTGACGTAGCATCGTGACGTATGGCTGTGACGTAGTTTTGAGAAGTGTCCGGTGGATTTTTCTCGTTAGTGCTACCTGGTCCGTGAGGGATGCCAAGTTTCGCTATGGTCGCAACAGTTTGAGAAGTTCATATGATAGCTTTCTTTATTTATTTACTTTAGTCGTTATTTAATTATTTATTGCCTTTTTGTTAATTAGTTTAGTTATATGGATCGTTGCACACGGGCGGTTTGGTAAAGTCGTCTTTTATTCAAAATAAGCTCGATGCACATTTAGCTATACAGAACATTAATTAACCAAACAACAATAACATCACAAACAATCACGATACGCAACACGGAAAATTCATTAGTGTAAAAAGTGTATTCTCAGAAAAATCCTACTTGTGCGAGACTGGGGAAAAAACCCTGAAAAAACACCACCAACAGTTTTCTACAGGCGATTTCTTTACGTATCATGACCATGCCACTATAACTTGCCTGCTGCTGCTGCGCATAGAAATGAAACCCGCGTGAAAAGAAAGCGAGAAAATACGACTTAGCATGTGAAAGACCGTCACAAAGAAAGCAGTCTGCCTCGTGTAGCTTGCTGGCGCTTTGCCTCATGCCAGTATTTGATTTCCTGTGGCATTAAATCAGAAAACTCGGGGTAAGACTGCCGACCGCATAGACTGACGCGCTCGTCTCTTCACGGCGTACAAATTACGTGGAATGTGCGAAAAAGATACCATCTATTCGCGGTCTCTTGTTTCTCGTTTTAGTATGGAGTCGGCATCTGTATCGTTTCCGCAGTATATGATACTTGATGATATTCTATAGGTACATATATAGGCATATAGGTGCTATTATAAAATGGCTCGGATATTTTATGCATCATGATTGGTCAAAACGCGTCACGTGACACGCCGTTGTTGTTGTTATAATTCACGCCAAACCGTGTAAAAAAAACTCGCAAAAAAGTTATATTGCACGCTCGCGATTATGTTAACATTTACAATAATTAAGCATCAAACTGAAATTTTCGAGATGTAGATTTACTATTGATTTTCTAGACTATTTATCTAGACTGTTTATCTAGACTTACTGTTAAATTGTTATAGTGTGTGTCGCAATTTAATCAACTATAAATGTGTTTGTTTTTGACTTTCGGGACTGGAATAAATTTTCGAGATCTAGCCTTACTATTTATTTTCTAGACTATTTATCTAGACTGTTTATCTAGACATACTGTTAATTGTGTGTGAAGCAATTTACGAAACTGTAAATGTGTTTGTTTTGACGTTCGGAATTGAAATAAATTTTCGTGATCTAGACTTACTATTTATTTTCAATTAATTGTGTGTTTCGCAATTTTATAAAACAGATAACGCACTTGGCCTGTTGTGCGATCAATGTTAATGCAGCGCGGCGCTCGGTATCTTTAGACTGGTGCGCCGTGTACACCAGTCTAAAGATACCTCGCGCCGCGCTGCATTAACACTGATCTCGCCGGGCCGTGCGTTATCTGTATACTGCTATCATAGCAAGTATGCAGAGGACGGGTGTGCCGCATTTTCCATTTTCTATACTTTTTTTGAGAATTGCCCCTGACTATTATTTTACCTTATTCCCACGAGCTGTGGAGTCACGCATAGACATCGTTAACCATGGGTCCGTTATCAGAAACAAACGCCGTCTTAACAGGTTTTTTCCCTAGAACGCACATTTTTTATACACTGCGTATGAGAAATTCTTAACTTAACGATGTTTTCGTCAACAATCCACGAGTTAATATCGTTAATATGGTTATATTTTTTGAGTTAATATTAAGACTAATGTTAAGACTCATTTTATTTCTGACAACGGGCCCCAGGCGCGGTTCTCAGTAACCGTTGTCATGTCAACACACTTTTCTCACTATAATACGCGTGAACTTGAGAGCGAAGTAGAGAATAAAAGCTCAGCAGCAGCGTGTGTGGCTGTGGTTGACACAGCAGCAGCGGTATAACACGCCACGTGGAATGTAATAAAGAGCCATAATAAGCCATATCGGAAAGTCCCCGCCGCCATATTGAGATCAGATAAAAGGGGGTATAAACTGCCGTTTTATAACATTGTTAGTATAGCACTGGTCTAGGTTTTTGATCAATAATTCTCTTCACTAACATCGTACTTCAATTTACAGGTGCGTTTCTGTTTACAGAAACATTTACAAATATGATTGTGGTTATTTGGGATATTTTGCAATGTATGTGTTAATGCAAAAACGAAAAACGCACGAGTGTTTACATTAATCATGTACGCGCGCACAACAAACTGACCACACAACGTGACAAACTGATCACACAACGTGACAAACTGACCACACAACGTGACAAACTGACCACACAACGTGACAAACTGACCACACAACGTGACAAACTGACCACACAACGTGACAAACCGACCACACAACGTGACAAACTGACCACACAAAGTGACAAACTGACCACACAACGTGACAAACTGACCATACAACGGGACAAACTGACCACACAACGTGACAAACTCAACATACAACGGAAGATTTT
>NW_014577393.1:46614-53154 GCF_000485595.1 Priapulus caudatus
CCCCTTCTCCCTCCTCCCCTCGCACTCCTCCTCCCCATTTTTTTCATCCTTCCACCCTCCCTCTCCTCTTCTT
Organism: Priapulus caudatus; assembly: GCF_000485595.1. Classification (NCBI taxonomy): domain Eukaryota; kingdom Metazoa; phylum Priapulida; class Priapulimorpha; order Priapulimorphida; family Priapulidae; genus Priapulus; species Priapulus caudatus. The sequence goes on from NW_014577393.1 coordinate 46,688, forward strand.
CCTCTCCTCCTCCTTCACCTCCTCCACCTCACGCAGCTCTCATCATGGCTGTCTGAATGTCATCTAATGAAGGAGACTCGATTCAGCGATGTGGAGCGATGGCGCAGGAATCGACGAAAGTTGGTACTAGCGAGAAGAAAGTGAGGCGAGGCGACGCCTGGCGTGAAGACTAAAGCAGTTAACGCTGGATTCCGCTCTAACGAGCGTTAGTCAAATGAAATAGCGAGAGAGGCGAGGGAGAAAGATTAGCCGTGGTAAGATGAAGAGGGGAGTGATACAGCGAACAAGAGAGATTGAGAAAGAAAAAGAAAGAGATAATTATAGGGAGACACAGAGGACGACAGAGAGAGAGAGAGAGCGCGAGAGAGAGAGAGAGCAAGAAAAAGAGAGAAAGATGGGGAGAGAAGGAGAGAAGGGGCAGAGAGCGCATAACGAGAGAGAATAATAGAGAGGGACATAGAGTGTGAGAGAGAGAGAGAGAGAGAGAGAGAGATGGAGACCGAGAGAGAAAGCGCGCGTTAGAAAGAGAGAAAGAGAGAGAGAGAGAGAAATAGATATAGATAGATAGATAGATAGAAAAATAGATAGATATAGATAGATAGATAGATAAATAGATAGATAGATAGATAGAGAGAAAGAGAGGGAGAGAGAGAGAGAAAGAGAAAGAGAGAGAGAGAGAACGAATCTAGCCCTCATGATAATGAGGTCTTGTTTCGGATCAAAGCGTTCCACAAGGAACCCAATTATTTAATGCCGACCAATCTACTTCAACTTATTGCCCTGCTGCCGAAGGCCTACTTATGTAAGGTCATGAGTGTAGGTATGGTAGCAGCTGGTCCATGAGTGTAGCATACCAGCACCTCGACACAAAGACTGTAAGAGAGTTTAAGTCTATAGACCCATCAAGTGAAGCTTTAATCTTCATGAATACGCCGCTGAGGTGCACGCATGAGTAATAATCCTTCACTCGCGTCGCGAAGGGAATTCCTTAACAGCTACTCAACGTGATAAACGAGCTCTTCATTGTCTATATGCTGCTAATAGTTATTATATCTAATGATGATGATTATTATTATTATTACTTAGTCACGATGAAGGAGATAATGTAGGAGGAGGAGGAGGAGGAGGAGGAGGAGGAGAGGGCGAGGAGGAAGAGGAGAGGGGAGGCGAAAGATGAAGAAGAGGGGGAGGGCGGGGCAAAGCCGAGGGGGGCAGGCGCAAGGAAGTACTGACAGAAGAGGGGTGGGAGGGCGGATGCAGGGGGGCGAGGCGCCGAAGATGGAGAGGCGCAGTGCGCGCGCGGGCCGCGACGGGCGATTGGTAGAGGACGCGTGTGGAGGCGGGAAGATTGAAGACGAGGCGGCCGGCGGGCGCCAGCGGTGTGCGCGCCATGAGCCGCGCGCTGGAGGATGAGGAGGGGGGAGGCGGAAAGATGAAGAGGGGCCAGGAGAGGGCAGGCATGAGGAGGCGGGATGGCGGAAGATGAAGAGGAGGAGGGAGGGGGATGAGGAAGGCCGGGCGAAAAGTGAAGAAAAGGGAGAGAAGGCGGATTGAGTGAGGCATGCGAGGGAGCGGTGAGGAAGAGAAAGACAGAGGAGGAGGAAATAAAAAGAGAACGCAGTGCCCATGAGAAGGGAAGTCGTGGAGAAGAGAGGAATACGACTGCAGAAAGAGAAGGAAACAACGAGAGATGACATATACGATGATTACAACACACAAGCGATCTCCGTTCTTCTCCATTTAATCAAACGATATATATATCTATAATTAATATATGCACACACACTAGATATATAATTATATATATACTTTATATTTATACTACATTATATTATATATATATATATATATAGCTCGTTGATCCGCGTGCCGCTTTCTCTATCTCTCTCTCGCGGGTCTGCCTTTCGTGACGCGTGTTCTCTCCGTCCGTCGGCGCCGCCCGGGGTGGTGGGCGGGGCTCTCCCTCCGTCGGCCGCTCTGCCGCCTGCTCTCTCCTGCTCTCCTCTCTCTCTCTCCGTGCCTCTGCCGGCCTCTCTCTCGCTCGCGGCTCGTGTGTGTCTCCTGCGTTTTGTCCCGGTGGGTCGGTCGGGCCGGTGGTGTGTGGGTGTGGGTTCCGGGCCGCGGCTGTCCACCTGCGGCTCCCCCTCGCCTCTTTCGCTCCATCATCCTCTCTTCCTCTCCGGCTCGCTTCCCATTGTTCGTCCGCGTCTCCCGCCGGCTCCCGCTCGTTGGCTCCTCTCTCTCTTCTCTCGTTGCGGGTCGGCCGTTCTCGCTCCATCCTCTCTCTTATCACTCCATCTCTCTCTTCTTCTCTCTCTCTGCTCTCTCTCTCTCTCTCTCTCGTCTCTCGGCTCGCTCCATCTCTCTCTCTATCACTCCATCTCTCTCTCTCTCTCTCTCTCTCTCTCTCATCTCTCTCTCGCCACCTCTCCCCCCATCTCGCCGTCCACCTCTCTCTCTCTCTCTCTCTCTCCTAGGCGCCGCAGGTTCTCGCCCTATTATGAGCGCGAGGCTTTTCGATGCCGGCGTCGCCTATGGCTTGCGTGCTGTTGTGTGGTGCATATTGCCGACGTGCAGAGCGGGGCGGGCGCGCGATATTTACCACTAACAACACCAGCAGCGAGTCGTGTCGTATCTGATGACAGTGCACAGTAAAGCCCGACGCGATGACACGATGATGACGACGTAACGATACATTACGAAAAATTTAAAATTAAAGTGGAGCATCGATGGTGACAAACATGATGCATGCGACGATTGCAACGGCAGACAACAGACATTGCGAAAACGACGACAGTGACGCATTTGAAACGACGATCGCGCGGGCGGGCCGGGCGCGGCCGTGCCGGCGCGGCCGGCCCGACCTCCGGCGACGACCACCTGAACGATGACGATGACGACGCGGTGGAGATGATGATTGGATGTGATGATGATGATGATGATTACGGACAGGATAGGATTTTGACACTGGGTTGTAATTCGACGGCTCGGAGCGAGTTTCTCGCGCCAAATTTTCGCCGACAAGTTGGCGCAATCGATGAAATATCAGCGAGAAGAAGAGGGTGGAGAGGGGAGGCGAGGGAAGGCGGACTGGCAGGGATCGGAGAAACGGGGGGTATGGCGCGCGGAGGCGAATTAAAGAGAGAGGCGGGGCGGTGGATTAGGCGGAGTACTCGGAGAGGAGCGTAGCGGGGCGGAGCGACGCCGGGGAAGGGAGAAACCTATTCCCGATGAGAAACGGCCGAGGCGGGTTGCGGATTACGCGAGAATATGAAGGCGAGGAATGCTGAATGTGGGAGGGTGGAGGTGAGAGAGGGAGATAATGGGAGGACGAGAGAGGGAGACGAGGAGCGTGAGACGGACGAGCGGCGGCGGTGCACGCAGTGCGCCGTAGCCTCTAGGGTTCGCGCTCCCGCCTCCGGACTTAGCACGCATGTTGAAATCCCGCCGGAAGGTCTGCCCAGGTGGAAGCCTCGCGGGCACCCACTGCGAGGCGACTGCGCCCCCGTCGTGCGGGCGATATTAGGAACCTCAATATTTATATTAGGAGAACGAGATTGAAGATGTTTCGTGATTTTTTTGACGTTAGCAAATATGTATGTATATTATATATATATATATATATGTATGTGTAGTGTGTGTGTCGTGTGTGTGTGTGTGTGTGGTTGTGGTGGTGTGTGTGTGTGTGTGCTGGTGTGTGTTTGTGTGCGTGCTGTGCTGCTGTGGCTCGATGTGTGCGTCGGGTTGTGCGGGCGTGTCGCCGTGTGCGTAGTGGTGTGCAGTGTTGCGTGTGCGTGTGCGTGGTGCGTGTGCGTGTGTTGCGTGTGTGTTTGTGCGTGTGTGATGTGTGTGTGGTGTGTGTGTGGTAGTGTGTGTTGCACGTGTGCGTGAGCGTGCGTCCGTGCGTGTGCGTTCGTGCATGTTGTGCGTCGTTGCGTGCGTGCGTTGCGCGTGTGTGTTTTGTGTGTGTGGTTTGTGGGTGTTGATCTTCGGTCTAGCTGCGTTGCGTGTGGCGTGTGCCCGCGTTTGCGCGTGCGCGGCGTGTGGTGTGCGTCGTGGGTGCGTGACGTCTGTGTGTGTGTGTGTGTGTGTGTGTGTGTGTGTGTGTGTGTGAGGTTGCAGCTGAGTATTGGCATATATAGAGAGAAAAGGAGATTCGGAATGCACAATAGTGTGGGTACATGTTATATTAGGGATGCGTACAGCTCATCAGACATCTAGTTAAGGCAGACAGAACAGCTGTAGCCTTCGGCCTAGGCTTAATAAGCAAGTCTTTGCTAGTCTATTACCGCCTCAGTAATTAACAATATTGAGGAACTATCTTTTCGCCGAAGCGCCCGACATCACTCCAAGATAGCCGTTCTGATTCTAGGCGACAGAATTAGCAACACGTCGCGTTCTATCCTCGTGTAATTAATCGTGTTAACGTCGTTTTTATTTTCCATCTCATCCGAAAGAAATGCGATTTCGGTAAATGCCGTCGCGTTGTCGGCAAAAGGAAAAATTCGCTCTGTCATGTTTGAGGCGTTTGTGAGAGCTAGGTGTAATTATATCGAGCGGCAAACTGGATTATATGGAAACAAATAGGAAAAATATCGGATAAATAGGATCACGCATATGATTGCTGTTCGTTGGTGTGTCGATACAACGCAATACAATACAAACCTTATTGTCGATAGCGTTTCTATCAAAACGAAGCTTATGGTATTTTTTCTACATGCGAGGTCGTGTCTACATTGAATAAAGGCGTGTATAAGGTTTACGTTATTATCCCTTGGATGCTCCGCTCACAACTTTTCTTCATAAAGTCGCAATCGTTGTGGCTGAAGGTGTGCTGCGCTGCAAATTGACCGTATTTGATGTACGTTGCTATAGAGCCTCGGTACGCAATAGAGTTATTTCTAAATTAAATTTTAGGCGCTTAAAATTAACGAAAATAAGTTTATTACGTGTTCGGGGGGCTTTCGAGATTTGTTAGCGACGCAACCATGGTAGTCGCAAATACATTTATTTCACTAATAAGCTTTGAATTGAAGTTTGCAATACTTACACGATATATACGTTAAATCTACTCAATGATTACTAACAAATCTAATTGTTTTTTCGTCTTCGTATTTTAAAGGCTGATAGAAAGAACGCCGAAAGCACAACACATCGATCAATGATACATAGACCAGTATTCTGTACGCACGCACGCATGCACACGCACACGTACACACACGCTCGCACGCGCATGCACACACACACACACACACACACACACACACACAACACACACNTCTCTCTCTCTCTCTCTACTCTCTCTCTTCTTCTTCTCTCTCTCTCTCTCTCTCTCTCTCTCTCTCTCTTCTCTCTCAGTCTCTCTCTCTCTCTCTCTCTCTCTCTCTTTCTCTTTTGCAGTGTGCGCGCATACACATAAATACCCACGCACGTACGTACGCACCCATGCACACACACGCACGAACGCACGCACGCACCCATGCATACACGCGCACGCACGTACGCACGCACGCACCCACGCACGAACGCACGAACACATTCACGCACGCACGCACGCATGCACGCATGCGATTTACGGGCTTGCCGTTGTTATTGTTTTCGTCGTTTTCGCGAGGTTAAAGAGAGTTTAATTAGAATTAGTTAATTAGAATTTATCGCGTTCAATGTGCAATAGACCGAACGAGCGGTGGAGGTGGGGGAAAGACAGGGGGAGAAGAGAATAGTGGGGAGGATGAAAGCATGAAAACATGATGAAAGAGAGGAAGAGCGAGCTGGATAACCTGCATGGCTGCAACATATGCACGCATTCGACATTGTACCTAAATCTACACATCAGCCGCCAGCTCCAGGTTTGATCTCACGGGTCGTCTGCGTTGATATGTCACGTGACCTACGTCATGCATGCGCCTGCCACACTGTGGTGCCTGATTGTGGAATCCTGGCTGATGGATGACCAGCATGAAAATATAACATAGTAATAAAGTTGGGGTTGCGGCCAGGATCGGCGGTCCAGGGCGTGACGTGCTAGGTCAGGGTGACGTACTAGATTTATCATATTGCGTCCAGTTTATCATATACTAAACTGTTACAGAGGAATGGAAAGAACGTGCGCGCTGTCTCTTTCTCTCATGTGTTTCTTCAGCTGAAACTCATGAGAATTTGTTGCGAAATGCATAGAGAATATTAGGTTCAGTGACTTATCTGCCCTTTAAATCTTTCATTCCCTGTAAATCTTTTATTCCTTTGAAATATAGAAAGCGGCTGGGGAGCATGAAAGAGCATCTACGCGCACGCGCACGAGAGAGAGAGAGAGAGAGAGAGAGAGAGAGAGAGAGAGAGAGGGAGAGAGAGAGAGAGAGAGAGAGAGAGAGAGAGAGAGAGAGAGAGAGAGAGAGAGAGAGAGAGAGAGAGAGAGAGAGAGAGAGAGAGAGAGAGAGAGAGAGAGAGAGAGAGAGAGAGAGAGAGAG
>NW_014577393.1:56495-57709 GCF_000485595.1 Priapulus caudatus
TGAGCACATTATGTGCATACGTCACATTACAGTTAATGAGCACATCATGTTTACACGTCACATTACAGTTAATGAGCACATGTGTATACGTCACATTACAGTTAATGTGTACATCATGTGTATACGTCACATTACAGTTAATGAGCACATCATGTGTATACGTCACATTACAGTTAATAAGCACATCATGTTTATACGTCATAATACAGTTAATGAACATCATGTTTATACGGTCACATTACAGTTAATGAGCACATCATGTTTATACGTCACATTACAGTTAATGAGCACATCATGTTTATACGTCACATTACAGTTAATGAAGCACATCATGTTTATACGTCACATTACAGTTAATGAGCACATCATGTTTACACGTCACATTACAGTTAATGAACACATCATGTTTATACGTCACATTACAGTTAATGAACACATCATGTGTATACGTCACATTACAGTTAATGAGCACATCATGTTTATACGTCACATTACAGTTAATGAGCACATCATGTTTATACGTCACATTACAGTTAATGAACACATCATGTTTACACGTCACATTACAGTTAATGAACACATCATGTGTATACGTCACATTACAGTTAATGAGCACATCATGTTTATACGTCACATTACAGTTAATGAACACATCATGTGTATACGTCACATTACAGTTAATGAGNGGGGTGAATGATACCTGCTGGGGGAGGGCGTAATGAAGGGGAATGATACCTGCTGGAGGGGAGGGGCGTAATGAGGGGTGAATGATACCTGCTGGAGGGGAGGGGCGTAATGAGGGGGTGAATGATACCTGCTGGAGGGGAGGGGCGTAATGAGGGGGTGAATGATACCTGCTGGAGGGGAGGGGCGTAATGAAGGGGGAATGATACCTGCTGGAGGGGAGGGCGTAATGAGGGGGTGAAGGATACCTGCTGGTGGGGGAGGGGCGTAATAAGGGAGGAATAATACCTGCGCGCATACGCATGCCGTACACGTCATTGTAGTTGATAATGACGTAATCACGGGCGATGATCACGTGATTACAGTTAGTGAACACATCATGTTTACACGTCACATTACAGTTAATGAGCACATTATGTTTATACGTCACATTACAGTTAATGAGCACATTATGTGTATACGTCACATTACAGTTAATGAGCACATCATGTTTATACGGTAATGTGAAGTTAATGAGCACATCATGTTTA
>NW_014577393.1:59031-59606 GCF_000485595.1 Priapulus caudatus
AGTTAATGAACACATCATGTTTACACGTGCTTATTAACTGTAATGTGACATCATGTTTATACGTCACATTACAGTTAATGGACACATGTTTACACGTCACATTACAGTTAATGGACACATGTTTACACGTCACATTACAGTTAATGAACACATCATGTTTATACGTCACATTACAGTTAATGAGCACATCATGTTTATACGTCACATTACAGTTAATGAGCACATCATGTTTATACGTCACATTACAGTTAATGAGCACATCATGTTTATACGTCACATTACAGTTAATGAACACATCATGTTTATACGTCACATTACAGTTAATGAACACATCATGTTTATACGTCATATTACAGTTAATGAGCACATCATGTTTACACGTCATATTACAGTTAATGAGCACATCATGTTTATACGTCATATTACAGTTAATGAACACATGTTTACACGTCATATTACAGTTAATGAGCACATCATGTGTATACGTCACATTACAGTTAATGAGCACATCATGTTTATACGTCATATTACAGTTAATGAGCACATCATGTTTATACGTCACATTACAGTTAATG
>NW_014577393.1:60844-62093 GCF_000485595.1 Priapulus caudatus
TCTCTCTCTCTCGATCGCTCAATCTCCCCCTCTCTCTCTCTCTCCCTCTCTCTCTCTCTCTCGATCTCTCAATCTCCCCATCTCTCTCACTCTTCTCCCTGTCTCTCTCTCTCTCCCTCTCTCTCTCTCGATCTCTCAATCTCCCCATCTCTCTCACTCTTCCCCCTGTCTCTCTCTCTCTACCTCTCTCTCTCTCGATCTCTCAATCTCCCCATCTCTCTCACTCCTCCCCTCCCTCTCTCTCTCTTTCTTGTGCTCTTTCTCCCTCTCTTTCGCTCGCTATCGCTCTTTCCGTCCCTCTCTTTCTGTCTCTCTCGCTCAGTTTCTCTCTCATTTTCTTCCTCTTGCAAACTGCTTCTATCCGCTATCTCGTCACTGTTCAAGGTGATAGGTGCTATAATTTGAACGCAAATCGATACCGCGTAATAGGACGCGCATGTTAATTTGCGAATATGAACGGCTAGCTATAATCAGTACTTACGTCAGCCCTAGCCTTTCGTTGCTCTCAGTCGTTCACGTAACTTGCGATCACGTACGCGTCTGCTGCCGTGACATACGAGCAGCCCGTCCTCGCAAGTTCTCAATAGAAGACTATCGTCTCCTATATTTATTCATCGTAGGTATACGCTACGATATATCGTTCACGATTCCCGTTCACGCAACAATTCACCGGCCGTAACTGTCAGAGACGTACAGGGCTGTGTGTGTGTGCGTGCGCGCGCGCGCGCGCGCGTGTGTGTGTGTGTGTGTGTACGTGTGTGTGTGTGTACGTGTGTATGTGTGCGTGAGGTGATATAGGCTGCAGTAGATAGTGTTACTGGCATATCTGCCGCATGGAAGCTGAAGGATAAAGGGTGAGAGGAAAGCGTCAAATAAACATGACCTACCTCGATTGATATCTCAGCAAATACAAGGCTCACGACCTAGTGGCGATGCGAGGTGATGGGTGTGTGCGTGTTCGTGCGTGCGTGAGTATGTTTGTGTACGTGCGGGTGGGCACGCGCGCGTACACTAGCCGTGCGTAAATACGCGTGTGCGTGCGCGCGGGTGTGCGTATATTTGTCCTGCGTGAGCGTGTGTCTGTGCTTGCGTGCGTGCGTGCGTGCGTGCGTGCTACACGCTGCTTCAGGGTAGATATGAGAGCAGCGGCCCATCCCGCGTGGCAGACTGACCGGATGTACATGTAGGTCTCCGGGAGATAACTCCAGGATGGAGCGACCGCGCGAGAGAGTATGTGTGCGTGTGTGTG
>NW_014577393.1:62643-68253 GCF_000485595.1 Priapulus caudatus
GAGGGAGGATGCTGGGGGAGGATGCTGAGGAAGGATGCTGAGGAAGGATGCTGAGGGAGGATGCTGGGGGAGGATGCTGAGGAAGGATGCTGAGGAAGGATGCTGAGGGAGGATGCTGAGGAAGGATGCTGAAGGAGGATGCTGGGGGAGGATGCTGGGAGAGGATGCTGGGGGAGGATGCTGGGGGAGGATGCTGAGGGAGGATGCTGGGGGAGGATGTTGAGGAAGAGATGACGAGGGAAGAATAATAAAAGTGCGCTGCGCGAGCGATGAGGGTGGATGCTTAACGAAAGAATGCTACCGTGGGAAACATCACATCATAACATCAGGAGTAGATAATAGATAATAATCAGGAGTAGATAATAGATAATAATCAGGAGTAGATAATAGATCTACTCCTGATAACATGTATCATGGCTCAGTTAACACTAACCACTACTGCTGTCAGCTGCTAATTTGCTGTTCAGGGGCGGATCCAGGAGGGTGTCCAGGAAGAAATAAAGGGATATGTTTCCTGTTTAATTTTTGTGGCGTTTTAAAAAGCTGCCGAAGACACTTGGGGGTTTAGGGAACCCCCCCAAGCAAATTAAAAAAAATTGGTGCATTCTGAGAGCATCTGATCAGTAATTTTGATGTCTAGAATGCAAGATGGAATTCCAAATATTTTTAGCAGAAAATTATCTTTCAAGTCATACTACAGTGAAATTCACCTCTGAATCGCACCCCGAACAATAAAATCGGGTTGAAAAACAAAAATTTATCAGATCCGGTCCCCCGGACGCCCCTCTTTGCCCATTTCTAGGTTTTTATAACGAATTTATATATATATAAAGAAATCTTTATCAGAAAAACTAGACCTAAAAAAAATTGGGATGAAATTTTTTAGGACACTGAAATTAAAGGTGGGGGTCCCGACCCCCTCCCTCCCGGACACCCCTCTAGATCCGCCCCTGCCGCTCGCTGCTTGTCATTCGTCGTTGATTAGCAGCCGTGACGAGGGGACACGCACACACGCCACGCGCCATAGTTTTATCGAAGGTAAACCATCGATGGTCCGCGATACGTAATGAGTTTCGAATCGCTGCGCATTTCTCGCGCGAATCCTCCGTAACGGCGGAGCGATCAGAAAACATCGCTGTTTAGACGCTCCGGCGACGAGGACAACAGTAGATGCTAGCGCCCTCTAGCGACGCAGCAGATCGTGGGGTGCATTAATGCAATCGTTATTTTATTTCTCGCTGACGGCAGCATAATGGGTTGCTAATAGATATGCACCCGATAACAACAATCTGACACACGACTAGTTTCTGTACAACTCTGAAACTAGTACTATGCACTAAACTTAACACTATACAGTGTATAATACTTGCCCCCCCCCCAAGTACGGACGGCAGCATCCACACAGCAGGCGCAGCTTATTACACGAACGTTAGTCTCACGGATCCACTCCCATCCCCCCTCCCTGCCCACCAGTCTGGGGACCACCCCCTCCCCCTCTACACCCCCGGGGTTACGAGGTATCTGTCTCTGAGACCAGCACGCCACCTGGAGACACAATCGATGATAGAGAGAGAGAGAGAGAGAGAGAGAGAGAGAGAGAGAGAGAGAGAGAGAGAGCCAATTAGGATATTAACAGTCGAAGATGAATCGGTCAACATGAGCGTATGGTTGTGAAAGACAATCAATAAGTATCGATAATAACGCTTCCCTCGGCATCAACCAGGTATATACAACCCCCTAACAACAGCATCCTACGACAGCAGCATCGCCATGGCAACCATCAACACGACCCTCGACGACGCTGACGTTACCATGGCGACAACATTCGCCGCTGCCGCTTCGTGGCTTCTCAACATCACCGCCGACGCGGGCGCCCTCTACAACGCCACACCACCTGGCGACGTCGACGCCGCTGGCGCCACCTATCGCTACGAGGAACTGAAGGTGAACGCGCGCTTCGCCGTGCAGACGGTCGCCGTTCCCATGGTGATGGTGTTTGGCGTCGTCGCGAACTCTCTATCGATCGTCGTATTAACGCGCAAACGCATGCAGTCGTCGACTAACTGGTATCTCGCCGCTCTCGCTGTCTTCGACCTCGCCTACCTCGTTCTCAGCTTCTCTCTGTCGCTCAAGCACAACAAGCGAGCAGCGCGCGCCGCCTGGTATAACTACTACCTACCGTGGGCTTACCCGCTAGCTGACATATGCAGTAACACGTCCGTGTGGCTCGTCGTTACCTTCACCGTGGAGCGCTACATCGCCGTGTGTCACCCGATCCGCGGCAAGCGCTGGTGTACGCAAGCGCGCGCCAAGCTAGCCACCGTCATCGTCTTCGCCACCAGCGCCCTCTGCGCCGCACCGACGTTCTTCGAGTGGCGCGCAAAACGCGTCGGGAACGCGAGCGAGGGGGCGTCACCGTTGGTGCGCGTGGCGCGCACGCCCCTGGCGGAGAGCGCCGCCTTCCAGCTTTACTTCTATTGGTTCACGGCAGCTGCCTTCGTCTTCATCCCCATCCTCCTCCTCCTCGTCTTCAACGGCTTCCTCATCCGCTCTCTAAAGACGGCGGCTACGATCCGCCGACAGATATCGACGCGCGCGACAAAGTCGCTGAAGAAAGCTCAGCAGGAGAACAAGACGACGTTGATGCTCGTTGCCGTCGTTCTTGTGTTTCTCGTCTGCCAGCTGCCGTCGGCGCTGCTTCTCATCTCGTCCAACTTCGTCGGCTACGACGACGTGGCGACGTGGAACCTGCTGACGGCACTCAACAACGTCAGTAATCTCCTGATGGCTGTCAACGCTTCCTGCAACTTCGTCCTGTACTCGCTGCTCAGCCGCAAGTTCCGGCAGACGTTTCGCGCCACCTGCTGCCCGTGCGTGCGGCACACGAAGACCGCAGAGCGCTCCCTCATGCTCCCGTACAGTGAGGCGAGCGGAGGAGGGGGAGGCAATCACACGAATGTGACGGAGGTAAACATGTACTCACGTCGCGTTAGCAACCAGCACTACAAGAACGGACGCGTCATCGCACGCGACGTCGCTCCCAGCTCATAGTGCCACCTGGCGACGAGAGAGAGAGAGCGATAGAGAGAGAGCAGCTGCAGCAGCGCGCTCCTGCGGCGAGGACCGCCTGCGGTGGGCGCTCTGGCGGTGAGAGTGCGAGAGACACACACGCACGCGTGCACGCACTGCGAACTCACCGAGATGGGAGTAGAAGAGCGAGAGAGAGAAAAAAAGAGAGCGGGAGAGAGAGAGAGAACAAGGGAGAAGGGAGAGGCTTTGGGACGGCGATACGAGAGAAAGGGAGCAATTAGGAGAACCGTGAATAATTAATAACACCACAGTCGAGTTTCGTGTACGAATACAAACTTTACCGTATTTATTTCGCAATATTTTGCGCCAATATCTATTCACGTTGTAACGAGACCGTACATGTACCCGTATGTAACACAGTTCGCTGTCACCAACGACAATCCAGTCTGTCGCTCTCTCACCTCTAAGACCCTAAACCAATCGGATAGGTACGGAGGCAGCAGCAGCTTATAAGCCTGGATAATAACAGCCTGTGTTTGTATGTGCTGATCCGCGCGATCCGCCGACACCCTCTCTCTCCATTACGATGAGGGGTGATGAGGGCGGAGAGCGACACGGGCGTGATATAAGCGCATGCTGCCAGGGATGCCGTGACTCCCCCGGGACTGCTGCTGCTGCTGCTGCTGCTGCTGCTGCTGCTGCTGCTGCTACTGCGACGGAGGCTGCGGCGTCCCCGGCAACCGCATCCGTAACGACGCGCATCCCTCGATCGCGCCCCGACTACGCGTTCACTTGTCCGCCTCGCTGTCCGCTTTTTAGCAGCGTTCTAATCGCTGCGTTCGTGTTTCGCCGGTCGTTTCTATCGCGCCTTCATCACTCGCGAATCCGTAACCACGCGAAGATACTCGTTGCCCCGGCAACCGCAACGAGGACAGCAGTTCGGCATCTGCGATGCCTAGTGACCGACGGGGACATGCGCACGCGCTCCGCGACTCGATTCCACCCCCTACCCGAGGTATCCATCTGTGACAGAAAAGGCTGTGTCACAGCTGATCCCTCGCTACAACCCCCCAGCCCCACCCCCGAGTCATGCACACCGCCCTTTCTCTCCTCTCCATCTTGGTCCCACAGTGCTGCAGTGAGGTGAGGAGCCAACAGTGCTGCAGTGAGGTGAGGTGCTGAGAACAGACTTCAAGAACAGATCTTCATGTCGACCACACTTCAACACAGGTGGCAGCACGTGTACTCGAAAATTCGCTTGATTAAGCGAAGCGGAATGCGGTGAATCAGTCCAGATCAAAAACTAACGCATCATCGTCGTCACAGCCGCCGCCGCCGCCGCCGCCGCCGCCGCCGCTGCTGTTACTGTCACTGTTCAGCATTACGATGGGAGGTGGCGCCACTGTCGTGTCACCGGCCAGTGTGGAGAGGGCGCTGGTGTCGCCGTTTTGCCGCTGGTCGACGGTGGGGCCCCCTGGTGAACGCGCTGCAGTCTTGCTGAACTTTGCACTTTGAACTGTCTTACCGATCCACTCAGCTGCTCGCTTGTTCTTCTGACCAGGCTTCGTCTTCGCGTCGCCATGGTTACTAACAGTAGCTCCTGCACGAGACAACAACAAGAGAGCAAGTTAGCACGGTACAAAAACAAGAGGACATTCTCGGCGATGCAAGACTGCTAAACACTTCGTTGTTTCCCATGGGCTGGCTACGGCTCGCCCGTGTGTAGTGCGTATCTCTCCTTCCCCCTCTCCCACTGCTTCTCTCCCTTCTTAAATTATACAGCTATCACTTCCTCTGCCTCTCTCCTCTTCTCTCCTTCCCTCTCTCTCTCTCTGCCTCGAGCTGTAAGTTGTGTGTGCATTTTCATAACATAAGAATCTATATTGTCGTTTGCTTGCCCCACTTATCAGGGCCGTAGGCTGGGCAAATTCCTAGGGGGGGGGGCAGTGGCAGATCCAGGATTTCAAGGAGGGGGTGAGAAACAAGTGGGGAGTCTGGGGAAATTTTTTTTGAAAATGTAGATCGCAGGAGATGGTATTTGAGGCACTTTTGAGTACATGAACAGCCTTCATTCTGACTACGACAATTCTCTTTTAGTAGAACAATTTATTTTTTTAATTTTGCTCCAAAATCTAGGGGGGGGCAGCAGCCACTTTGCCCCCCCCCCCGGAGGCTACGGCCCTGCTTATATAGATAGTGGCGCATATATATATATATATATAAATATATATACACACAAACAGGAATATATGTGCATTTATGAATATATAAAAATATTTATTTTACTGCGCTTGATAGTCGTGGAAATTGAACATGAATAAACCCTCGTGATGTAACGCACCGACGATTTCTGTTGTTAGTCGTGTTGAATTATTACGATGCAGGAGAGAGATGAGGCGGGAGCTTCCTCAGCAGGGAGCGAAGCAGAGAGAGGGAGAGAGAGAGAGAGGGGGAGAGAGAAAGAGAGAGAGAGAGAGAGAGAAAGAGAGAGAGAGAGAGAGAGAGAGAGAAAGAGAGAAAGAAAGAGAGAGAGAGAGAGAGAGAGAGAGAGAGAGAGAGAGAGAGAGAGAGAGAGAGAGA
>NW_014577393.1:68277-69433 GCF_000485595.1 Priapulus caudatus
GAGAGAGAGAGAGAGAGAAAAAAAGAAAAAAAAAGAGAGAGAGAGAGAGAGAGAGAGAGAGAGAGAGAGAGAGAGAGGGGGGGAGAGGAGACATGATACAATGAGACATGAGGAGATCTTAGAGGAGAGAAAATTTATACAACATTGCTTCTGTTTCTATGCTAATACGTACATGCATATATACATACATAATAGAGAGAAAGAGAGAGAGAAAGAGAACGATACTTGTAATAAATTGTTTTCTATCAAAATTTCAATTGAATAAATCTGTGATGCCAGCAGAGCGTGACGTCACTCGGTTCGCAGCGTGCGGCGCATTTATGAAATGAAAACGTGAAGGTCGCGCGATTAGACTGGCACCAAGTCTCTACGAATATATCTATTAAGAAGGTGTAGCGACGACTAGGGTACATGTCTATGCCGCGCGTTTCTACGCTGCGGTTTTGTCCATCCATCAATGATTGGCCGCCATTTATAAATTATTGATACTACGTTTCCCGCCACCTTCTCAACCACAGATACTAATCGTATTGCTGCATTATACACGAACGCTGCATTATACACGGGCGCCGCTATAAATACTCACAATCGAATTACTCTCGACGACGCATTTCTAATTAGCCGTCTTTTAGGTGCGGGCATCCCCTAACGGCAGCGAGAAACGCGTCGTCTCTAGACGGACACCCGCCGTCCGTTTACTCGCGCTGTGTGATGCAGCAGAACGACGCGGTGGCCGTCTATGCTGCTTCCGCCACACAAATTTCGAGATTTTAATTGGCTCGGCGCTACGCACATAAAGCGTGACGAAGGAAAGTTTTCCCCCCCACGAGGGAGTGCAAAGCAGACGGTCGCTGGGGTGCCTTAGGGAAAATTTTCGTTATTTTTCACGTTATATTTTAGGATAATTGTGCTAAAAGCAGACGCTTTGCTGTCAGCAACCGTCTCAACGTGAAAACACGTACACCTGCACACGTCCCCTAATCCACACTCTCTCCTCGCGTGTGTGTGCTACTGTTACGTCTACTGCGACTCTGGTCAGACTAAATCTTTATCTAGAGACAGAATAGATCTATCTACGATCCCTCCCCTCCGTCTGCTCGGTACAGACTAAATCTGAGAGAGAGAGAGAGAGAGAGAGAGAGAGAGAGAGAGAGAG
>NW_014577393.1:70771-74421 GCF_000485595.1 Priapulus caudatus
TGAGCGCGTCACTCGCCTCGCTCTGCGCGTCACGCACCGACCCGCAGAAGCTGTCAGCGTCCTCACCAGTGCTGATCTCACGTCCGTGACGCGGCGCTGCCTGCGAGAGGAGCACGAGATGTTCGGTGTGCGACGCACGCTTGCCCGTTTTTTTTATTCAGCTTGATTTTTTTAATTAAAGTGTAATTCTATTATTGTCGATAATAATAATAATAATTTTTTTTTTTTTAACCGGCGTTTTTACTTGCTATATATGCTGACTCTTCATATTTCCTCTCTCCTCCTACTAAACTCCCACAAAAACTAATACTACAACTACTTCCCTCGAGGTGATCGTTTGACTTAACCCTAACCCTAGCCCTTAGGACTCTCGTAACCTACCTAATCCAATTAATCCCTAACCCTATATCTCTAACCCTAACCCCTATCCTAACTTCATAACCACACTCACCTCATCCTCTACCTCACCACACTCAACCTCACCTCACCTCACCTCACCTCACCCTCACCTCACCTCAACTTCACCTCACCCATCCTCACCACACGCCCACCTACTCTCCTCACCACACCTCACCTCACCACACCTCACCTCACCCACCTCACCTCACCTCACCACACCTCACCTCACCACACCTCAACCTCATCCTCACCTCACCCTCACCTCAACTCACCACACCTCACCACACCTCACCTCACCTCACCTACCTCAACCTTCACCACCACTCTCACCACACCTCACCTCACCAACCTCACCACCACCTCACCACACCTCACCATCACCTCACCTCACCTCACCCACCACCACCTTCACCTCACCACACCTCACCTCCACCTTCACCATCACCTCATCCTCACCACACCTCACCACACCTCACCTCACCCTCCACCTTACCTCACCACACCTCACACACCACACCTCACTCACCACACCACACCCTCACCCTACACTCACCTCACCTCACCTCACCTCACCACACCTCACCTCACCTCACCACACTTCACCTCACCTCACCTCAACACACCTCAACCTCACACACCTCACACAACCTCAACCTACCTCACCTCACCTCAACCACACCCTTCACCACGACCTCACCAACACTCCACCTTACCTCACACACCAACCCACCAAATCACCTCACCACACCTCGACCTCACCTACACCACCACCTCACCTCACCACCACCTCACGCTCACCACACCAACACACCACACCTACCTCACCTGCAATGCCTGCAGTTATCACACATGCCGGCTTACAGGCGATCGAAGACACACTCGCCGAAGTAGCCCCGCGCGATCAACTTCTCCTGCTAATAAAACACGAGACTATTATATTTCAACATTATTATATATATTATATAATAATATATATATATATATTATATATATATATAATCATATTATTTATATTATATGATATGTCATCGTCATTTGTACCGAAAAGAACAAACAGCGAAACAATTTCGCTTGTTACACGTCATTCTAGTTGTACTCGCTTGGCAATGCCAGTGGTTTAGGGAGCGGTGAGGGGAGGGAGGGAGCGTGAATGAGGAGGGGGAACGAGAGAGTCGTAGCATCACATCGGCGTAGCCGCATTGATGACATGCTAGATTACACGGACCAGTGAAGATGTAGGAACACGTGATACATTAGTGATCGGATGTCGGACGAAATGTAAATTTACGTCGGTTTTCGCATGCACTAAATATGGCATGTTATTTTGAAACGATGTTTACATCGTTTCAAACTCAATTTTTATCCAATGTTTATTTTGGAGACGTCAATGATTTTAAGTCGATATTTCAAATGCATTCAACGACCATTGTATATCTATTGTATATCTATATTCTATAATGCGTATATCTTGTACTACTCCTCTGTCTCATGAGCATTGTTCGTGTGCACTAACACACATACGCACGCACGCACGCACACATGCACGGACGCACGCACGCACACCTATATCGCGAGCATCTCCTTCCGCTGCACATTACTTCCGAGCATTATAGTTTATACTGTCTCCATCCGAGAGCGTCAGTCGAACAGAAGCAGAAACAAAGCGAAAACAAAGCGCGCGTGCAGACGAGACGTAATTAACCACCGAATTAATTATATTAACTAACCATAAGGATGCCATAATGGCGACCATACAAACGACGACAGGGACGACTTAACGATGCACGCCCCCCTGCGCGCACGCGACGCCGCTCACAGCCGAATATCAATCCACAAATGCTTCCGAAATCTTTTTTCTTTCTGCTTCCTCCCCTTCTATTCCTATTCCTATTCCTATTCTATTCCTCCGGGATGCCTAAGGCTGCCTGCCCTCCGCCATCGACAAGTTTGTATTTGATACAGGCGTAGGCTGCCACCAAATCCTAGGGGGCAGTGGCTGAATCCAGGATTTCCAGGAGTGGAGAAACAGGTGGGGGTCTCCCACAGAAAATTTGTTGAAACATTAGATCGCAGGAGATGGTATTTGAGGCGCACTTTTTGAGTACATGCAACAGCCTTCATTCTGACTACGACAATTCTCTTTTAGTAGAACAATTTATTTTTGTAATTTTGCTCCAAAATCTAGGGAGCAGCTGCCCCCCTTGCAGTGTGTACGTGTGCGGGTGCGTGCGAGTGTGTGCATGCGTGCTTGCGCGTGTATGCGTGTTCGTGTGCGTACATGCCTGCCTGCGCACGTGCGTGTCACTTACAGCAAACAGAGTATAGAGCCATGCACGCGCACAAAAAGCAAATAACTAGTCGCTGAAAAAGCGACGCGTATATATAAAACGTTTTGCCGACTATTTTCATGAAGCGAGTTGCCTTTCAGCTCGCTCGTACACGAACATTAAACAAAATTGTTCTATAGTATAATAATCAATACGTATATACCGGTATATGTCTACTTTAACCAGAGGTTAAAACCTACATCAAGTAAGTGCAGTACGTGTCTGTTCCATACATAGTAACACGACCATGTGTGTACACTTATATTCCATACCTATACACGTACAGTGTCAGGAGTAGAAATTAGTTTGAACATTTACAGGCCAGCCGGGCCGCGAATTTGCGATTCCCAAACCGTATAGCTTTGGAAGAAAAATTGAGCAACGTGATTGGCTAGAAAAATTTTAGGACACGCATTATTAGTCAACAAGCTAATATATTAAATTATAAGCTAATATTATAAAGAAATATATTTAATTCATAACATAAACAAAAGTTACAGAACAAATAAATGCAGAAACAAATAAAATACAAAGAAATACAAAGAAATACATAACGCAGAGGAAAATAAAAACACCATATGACGTTCGAACGCGGCACCTTACGATTACGAAGCGAACGCTCTGTCGATGACCTAATGAAACAGATACTAAAATTGTAGATATAGAAATCAGTTAACCCTAACCCTAACCTTAACCCTAACCCTAACCCGAATCCTAACCCTAACCCTAACACTAACCCTAATTCTAAAATAAAACAAAATTAGCCAAAAATAATAAGAAATAAAATAAATAAGCCCCAGTGCAAAATGCGCGATGGCGTGCGTGCGATAGTGGGCGTGTCCTAAACATTTTCTAGCCAATCACGTTGCTCAATTTTTC
Organism: Priapulus caudatus; assembly: GCF_000485595.1. Classification (NCBI taxonomy): domain Eukaryota; kingdom Metazoa; phylum Priapulida; class Priapulimorpha; order Priapulimorphida; family Priapulidae; genus Priapulus; species Priapulus caudatus. The sequence continues at coordinate 74,377 of NW_014577393.1, forward strand.
TTCCATAGCTATACGGTTTGGGAATCGCAAATTTGCAGCCGGGCC
>NW_014577393.1:76423-80905 GCF_000485595.1 Priapulus caudatus
ACAGACAGAAAGAGAGAGAGAGAGAAAGAAAGAGAGAATAAGAGAGAGGGAGGAGAGAGAGTGAAAGCGATTCAGTGTAACAGCTTTACTTTCTCTCGCGTCACTGCCCGCGACTACATAAAACCGGCAACACATCTTAAATCCACGGAGCGCACTGATGTCGGCAAAAATGCGCTCATGCGAGTGAACATTGTGCAGTCTGTTCACTTGTTTTCGATCAACCTCCCTGGCGTCTCTAATTGGACGCGGCGCGGTGGGGGGCACTGGCTGCACCGGTGCACGTGCTTTAAGATGCTACTGGACTAACCTGCCGTAGACGCAAAAATCGAGGAAAAACACGAGATTCGCGATCGCGCTCGCACGTCCATCCCGTCGCGCACACTGCAAAAGGCCGAATGGTGGCCAGTGGTCGTGCATACACAGCGCCCAAAGTATGTGTAATTATGTTGAAATATGCGCTCCAGTATCAGTTGTCAATGTGAGAGGGTACAGAAGAGGTTAGGAAGCACAGAAGCAATTTGTGTGTGTCAAGTAACTGGACGTGATGGCAGAGTAAGGCTTACTACCCTCAGGTTTAATACAACTAGACAACAGCCAATTCCAATACAGTAGCCTATCAGCGGTAGCGCACGAAGTTACCTGCTCGTTTCCTACTAAGTACGTGGCGAGATACGTGGTTTTTGTCGACGTGAAACAGTCGTGGCTGGAGGGGCTACATAGCGTGCGCTACTATACGCTACACACGTAATTTGGCTAGTTTGTTGGATGGATTGTGCGATGATGATTTTCGTGCTGAAATATGCAGAGTACATGGATTAGACGCTCTCCTAAGGATGAAGATCGCAATAGAATTATAAACCATAGTTTATTTTGTACATCCGTTCAATCTCTCTTTATTAATCTGTGTTGCTAGTGTTGGGTTGTTGATGAAGAAGAATGTAATCCTGGACGCAAGCCCCATCTGAATGAATCGAAGGTGAAGAAGAATGTAATCATGTGGTTGACAGTGACATCGCCACATTTTTCGGTTTTAGATTTCGACTCTCTAGACTGTGGTTTGGTCATGAATTCCATATCACACCCAAGAGGGCATTGATGGAGAGCCTCAAGGAGCTCTCCATCATCCTTTTAATGGTTGGTGATTATAGTGGACTCTTCGGATTCATGGCCTGCTTAAAGGTGGTGATTTTTAGTGGAGCTCTCCTATCTGGCCTCTTAAGGGTGTGTTTTTAGTGGAGACTCTCCATCATGCTCTTAAGGGGTGATTATGGGACGTGAACAAGTCGCCCTATGGTGTGGTCTAGGGTCAATTAGGTAGTCTCCTGTACTTTTCAAATCTGAAAGCCTGCGAGAAATCGACAACAAAAATCTTCTTCATGGTTGTTTCGTGGTGGTATGACTACATAAAAAAGCATAAAGATTTTGTTTGTATTAAGGTCGCAGCCACCAGGTCTGCACCTCACACTGTCGGCATGGCAACCTGCCCACCCACGGCGCCCCCTTGTGGCGGAAGACGTCACACGCTGGCCTGCGCACACAACAGGTCAAAGGTGAAAGGTCGCGACCGTGCTTACGTGGTGACGTCATGGCAGTAGGAGACCATGTTGTAGAAGTTCGTGAGGCCGGTGTGTCCGTGAACACATCACGCTCTGTCGGAACATGTCGGCGAAGCGGAAGTACAGGATGCAGTCTGACGGTTGATTGTCCCGCCCTGGAACGAACAACGGAACAATGGGAACAACACTGTTGACATCATGAACAACGCAGCTGACGTCATGGTTAATGTTAGAGCTGATAATATAATTAATAACAGAGCTAACATCACAGTTAATATCAGAACCTAAAAAAAAGATTTAAAAACAACAGCACAGCTAATGACTAGCAGCTAACAACAGACCTGACACAGCAAATGCAATAACAAACAATACAGCTTACAAGGTTAATGACACAGTAAATGCAATAACAAACAATGACAGCTTAGCAGAGGTAAATTGACAGCGTAGCAAATGCAATAACAAACAATACAGCTTACAAGGTTAATGACACAGCAAATGCAATAACAAACAATACAGCTTACAAGGTTAATGACACAGCAAATGCAATAACAAACAATACAGCTTACAAGGTTAATGACACAGCAAATGCAATAACAAACAATACAGCTTACAAGGTTAATGACACAGCAAATGACAACCACATACGACACAGTGAGATATTCGGCGACACTTCCCACACGTCGTCATGCAACGATCTAAAAATTTAATTAGTATTTTTAATCGCTTTCATACTGCTGCTACTGCTGCTGCTGCTGCTGGCTGGCTGCTACTGCTGCTGCTACTTGCTGCTGCTTGCTATACTGCTGCTGCTATGCTCTGCGCTGCCGGCTGCTACTGCTGCTACTGCTGCTGCTGCCGGCTGCTGCTGGCCGGCTACTGCTGCTGCTACCTGCTACTGCTGCTACTATCTGCTACTGCTGCTACTGCTGCTGCACTGCTGGCTGCTGGCCGCTGCTGCTGCTGCCGCTGCTGCTGGCTGTCGTGCTACTGGCTGCTACTGCGCTCTTGGCTGCTGCTGCGCCGCTGCTGCTGCTGCTGCTGCTGCTGGCTGCCGCTGCTTGCTGCTGCGCTGCACTGGGCTGCTGCTGCTGGCGCTGCTTGCTGCTACTGCTACTGTGCTACTGCTGCCTTGCTGCTGCTGGCTGCTGCTACTGCGTGCTGCTACTACTGCGGCCACTGCTAATGCTGGCGCTGCTACTGCTACTGCTAGCTGCTCCTGCCTGCTGCGCTGCTGCTGCTGCGCTGCTGGTTGCGCCGCTGCTGGCCCGTGCTGCGCTGCTGCCCTGCTGCGCTGTGCCGCTGCTAGCCGCTCGCGCCGCTGCTGCGCTGCTGCTTTTCTGCCTGCTGCTACTGCACTGCCCGCTACTGGCTCCTGCGGTGCGCTGCTGCGCTGCTGCCGCTGCTGCGCTGCGCTGTTGCGCCCTCGGGCGCCGCGCCGCCCAGCCGCTGCCGCCGCTGCGGCCGCTGTGCGCTGCCTGCTGTTGCTGCGTCCGTCACTGAAGATGGTAAATTACACCTTGCTCGCATATTGGCATGTACACCACGCAGCGGGACTGCCGGTACGCGCCGCGACGACGGACGCACGGCACGCGACGCGGCATCGATTAAAAATCCGTCTTCATCGGCGTGCTCATAATTTAATTAATTACTCATTCTTACCTAGGCGCTCATGTTAGTTTACAATCTGCATTTGTTTTGTTCTTTCGCGAACCCTCCCCCTCTTCCCCTCCCTCGCCGCTCCTTTACCAAAACCCTTCCTTTCCCTTCCACTGCCCCTAGTCTCCCCTATTCTACCCTGCCGCCCCTGTAACCCGCGCCTCGCCTCCACCTGCCGCCCCCGGTGCGACCGAATTGTCGCGTTGAATCTTTATTCGTTGTAGATGGATGCATATCGCATGACGCGTTGTCGTCAGCGGTAACCGCTGGGGCAGAAATCTCGTTATCAATGCTTGTAAGGAACTCGCTCTGAGCGGAGGTTTTACAAGCTGGCAGACGGAGAAGGCAGACGGAATGACTACAGCTACGGAGGAGGGAGGGAGGAGGAAACTACAGCTACGTGGGGGAGGAGGGAGGAGGGAGGAAGGAGGAGGAGGAGGGAGGAAGGGAGGAGTAGGGAGGAGGGAGGGAGGGAGAAGGAGACGAGGAGGGAGTTCGGAGGAGGAGGGAGGGAGGGAGGGAGGGAGTGAGGAAGGGAGGGAGGGAGGGAGAGATAGGGAGGGTGCTACATTGCAGGAGGAACTCTCGCGATTTCGCTCTGAATTCGTCACACAACCCGTCGCCGATGAGTCGAAATCACGTTAGGGAGAATGCGGCACGTGATTGGTCGATATGGGGTCACGAGGTCGGCACCCGGCCGCCGGCGATAGAGACGCGACGATGACAGATGACGTCACAGCGAACAACGCCGAGGCAATCATTTCCATCTCAATACACCGATTACCGCTGCAATCACTGTGAATCTCCTCCTCCTCCTCATTTCACTCCTCCTCCCCTCCAGCCCACCCCTCTCGATCCCTCTCCCCCCATTCCCCTACACCTAATCCCTCCTCCTCCTCCTCCTCCTCTATCTCGTCCCCCTCCTCCCCCTCATTCCTCATCCCCCAATTCTCCTTACACCCCTCCTNCCTCTCGATCCCTCTCCCCCCACTTCCCCTACCACCTAATCCCTCCTCCTCCTCCTCCTCCTCTATTATCCACCTTTTTACTCTCCTCGTCCCCCTCCTCCCCCTCATTCCTCATCCCCCAATTCTCCTTACACCCCTCCTCCCACTTCCCCTCCTCCTCCCGGGTCTCCATCATGATCGGACACTACGGGCGGCGGGGGAGGGGAAAGGCGTGGTTAACACAGCATATCATTAAATACACGCGCATGGAGGGCAGGGGGGAGCCTGCGTGAAGAGAGAGTGAGAGAGAGAGAGAGAGAGAG
>NW_014577393.1:81527-82862 GCF_000485595.1 Priapulus caudatus
TAACCTCTCTCTCCCCTGTAACCTATCTCTCCCCTGGCTTCTCTCTCCCTCTGTACCGCTCTCTCCCCTGGCTTCTCTCTCCCTTGTAATCTATCGCCACAATAGCCGGCCACTATGTGCCTGTACCAGCGCAACCGCTCTGCGACTGCCCGTCTCCTGACCCTGCTTCTCTCCTCTTTCTCACATCGCTCTCCCTCGCGATCTCTCTTCACACGCCCTGCTGTTATGCGCCCATACCTGCCCGGCCGCTCTCCTGGTAGAAGTTCTCGATGGATTTGCTGAGGGAGTGATGAACAACGAAGCGAACGTCCGGCTTGTCGATGCCCATGCCAAACGCCACCGTCGCCACGACGACCCGCACGCGCCCCGTCGTCCAATCACGGTGAACCTGCAAGGTGGAACGGTGAGATGCGTGGGTGGCGGAGGAGGGGGAGGCGGGCAGGAGGTTGGGGGGGGGAGGACGCGTGGGTGGTGGAGGCGGGAGGAGGTGGGAGGAGGTGGGGCGGAGGCAGGGGTGGGAGAGGCAGGGGGAGGCGGGGAAGATGCGTGGGGTAGCGGAGGCGGGGGAAGGATGCTGGGAGGATGTGTGGGTGGTGGAGGCGGGCGGGGGGGGGTGGCAGGGAGGATGCACGGGTGGTGGAGGCGGAGACGATGCGTGGGTGGTGGAGGCGGGGGGATGCGGGAGAATGTGTGGGTGGTGGAGGCGGGGGCCTCCCTGCCTCCGCCACCAAGCATCCTCCCCCCTTGCCACCCACGAATCTCCCACCTTCCCCCCCCGCCCTCGCCACCCACGCCATCCTTCCCACTCCCCCCGGCCCTCCGCCACCCACGCATCCTCCTCCTCCCCGCCTCCTACCGCCACCCACGCATCCTCCCAGCCTCCCTGCCTCGCCCACCCAGCATCTCCCACCTTGCCAACCAGATCCTCCCCACCTCCCCCCCGGCCTCGCCACCCACGCATCCTCCTCCTCCCCACCTCGTTCCCACCTTCCCGGCCTCGCACCCGCGCATCCTCCCGCATTCCTCCCCCGCCTCTGCCACTCCGATCCCGTCTCCCCCCTCTCCGCGCACCCACGCATTCTCCATCCTCCCCGCCTCCGCCACCCACGCATCCTCTCGCCTCCCCACCTCACCACCACGCATCCTCCCCCCCTCCCCCACCTCGTCCCCACCTTCCGGATCTCCGCCTCTGCCACCCACGCATTCTCCCACCACTCCCCCGCCTCCTCCCCACCTCCTCCCCGCCTCCTCCCGCCTTGCCACCCACGATCCTCCCGCCTCCCCAGCCTCGTTCCACCTTCCCCTGCCTCTGCCACCCATGCTTCCTCCCTGCCC
>NW_014577393.1:83187-90112 GCF_000485595.1 Priapulus caudatus
GGAGGGGAGGTGGGGACGAAGTGGGGGAGGCGGGGAAGATGCGTGGGTGGCGGAGGCAGGGGGAGGATAAGCGCATGACGTGGAGAGAGACGATGACGGCGACAATCGATAACCGACCAACGACTCATGCGACACGGCAAAAAAATTGAATGAAGGCACACGAGGTAAAGGCGGTGTGAACGGGGTTAAGTGAGGGGGAAGGTGTGCAAACGCATTTAATCAAATGATATCGGACAGAGCGGGTGCAGCTGCCGTTAATTAGAGATAAATAATTATCAATAGAGATCAATAGAGATCAATAGAGATCAATAGATATCTCGAACCACATTGCACGCTCAACGGCAACGGTAATGAGCGGCGAGAAAACAGTGTTTTTTGCTGCGTCGCTCACAGTCGAAGCGCGGGGAAGGCAACAAGCTCATGTAAGGATAGACTGCAATACGATACGCTGGTTTTTCACGCGACATGCGCAGATAGCGGCTGAACGGAAGTCGGATGATTAAATTTTCCGAGGCCAGTTCGAGAGCTATGATCGAGGCGGCGATGGAGCCGTGTGTTATCCCGTAACCGATCTATCGCTCCACTGATAAGATGAATTTCTCCCGGAAAAGTGGAATTTAAGCAAGCACGCAGCCCGTGGCGACGGTGTGGCGCGATAAGTGAGAGATCTCGATAGAGAGTCTGAGATGGAGGAATGTACTTCATAAGTTTTTGTACTGGTTCAGTGTTTGCCGTTTGCGCTTATATTACGTGCCATGATTTTCTAAACATTACCTAACACTATCTAAACATTGAAAATTTAGCCACTGGTATTTATTCTGGTATCGACCCACAAGGATAGAAATACGTTAACCTAGAGTTAAAACACGTGCATGCGTCAACACAATGAGGAATTTGAGGATAGAGTTTCGGCATAGAGTTGCTAGCATATGTGAGCGACGCCCGATATGAAACACTGATTTAGATTGACACTAATAATGACAGAGAATATTGTTCTACTGTGTTACATGTACTTGCCATGTTAATGATAACAGCCACGTTCAATTCTCCGGTCGCGAAATAAAAAAAAGAACGTGGCATGGTAAAAATGGCAAACAACGCCAAGTAACTCGATGATAACGCTACGTTGATTCAAATACACGGGAGAGCCTGATATATATCTGCAGCATTTATCGTGTTCAACTTCAGAGCAGTGTGAAAGCTCATCTTCAATGTGGCAACAATGCAGTCACAGTCCCCCATCGCCACGGTAACAGTGACACGTCCCTGTGGGTCCCTCTAACTACGAGATGCCCTGAGGCTGCTCCATGCACCTTGATCAGGGGCGTAGCTACGGGGGGGCCTGGGGGGGGGCACCAGCCCCCCCACAAATTTTCTGTGCCCCCCCCCCGTGCCCCCCCACTAAAAAGTCATGCTTGATAAAAAAAAATTGAATTAAAAACAATGCCGTTAGAACAGTATAATACAAAGAAAAGTTATATATTGTGCCACCACCCGAAAATGTAAGGCCCCCCCAGTGGCCCCCCCCCACTGAAAAATCCTAGCTACGCCACGCACCTTGATTCGCTGAGAACCTGTCAGGTCGGAATGATAACCGGCAGCGCTGACTCCAGAAGCTTTCATCAGCTGGCTCACGTTTTCCGATTCCTTGCGCGTGAAAACGTAAACGATACCTGGCGATGAAATAACCGTAAACAGGTGTTAACATAATACATTTTTACCCGCGGCACTATCTCTGTCGCCAGTATATAATTAATCAAGTTATTAATTTACAGGTGCTAATATTAATGTTAATTCAGTTTTTAATTTCAAGTGCTAATATTAATTTTAATTCTGTTATTAATTCACAAGTGCTTATATTAATGTTAATTCAGTTATTAATTTACAGGTGCTAATATTAATTTTAATTCTGTTATTAATTCACAAGTGCTTATATTAATGTTAATTCAGTTATTAATTTACAGGTGCTAATATTAATTTTAATTCTGTTATTAATTCACAAGTGCTTATATTAATGTTAATTCAGTTATTAATTTACAGGTGCTAATATTAATTTTAATTCTGTTATTAATTCACAAGTGCTTATATTAATGTTAATTCAGTTATTAATTAACAGGTGCTCATATTAATGTTACTTCAGTTATTAGTTTACAGGCGTTGATATTGATAGTAATTCAGTTATGAATGCACATCAGGCGTTTCATAAGGTGATGCTCTCTACCTTACGGCAGGATCAGAAAAAAACACAGTGCGCTCTTTGGAACAGATTTAGTATTTATATTTTTTTCTATATGGAACCATTGTCTATGTAAATCATATTACGAATTATTAGGATTCTCATATGGTAGCAAAAGATGAGGTGAATGTTTGTAAATATAGTTTTTGTCTGTTCCAGTCACATGAGTGCCACCCGTACAAAAAGACCCACTGACACTGGACGCGCATGTATGCAATCTGATGCAATCTCCTAACTCATACAGTGCTGACATCTGTGGCAGAAAGCGTCAAAATCTTTTATTTAAACTTCTAAAGTGCAGGACGTCTTGAATGTTGGAACTGTAATATGTAACACAATCTTTTCTATTTAAAAACATTTAGTAGATAGAGCTAATGTATTTGCTCTCACACAGATCATTACGATTGCCTAGTTTGATGTTTCTTCCACTTGTTTACTCACCCGTCTGGTTCCTGTATTTGGTTTTGATGAGATGAACAATATCTTGGACACTCTCTTTGAAGTTCGATGATTTCGCTCGCACCTGCGATGTAGACGGACGATGAAACATCAATAAACTGTACAATAGTTTATTATTTCAATTTTGTATAATTATTATTAATTATAATTACATTCCTTGTTATCTCATACCCTCCCTATCTCTCTCTTTCTTTCTCCCACCCCCTCTTTCTCTGACTCTCTCTGTCCCTCTCTCTCACTCTCGCTCTTTCTCCTTCACCCTCTCCCTCTCTTCTTCTCCCTCTTCCACTCCCTTGCCCTACGCTCGTCCGCATGGATATTCACCTCATAATACAGGTTGGGTCGGTTGAAGGAAGCCTTGAGCACAGGACAGCCCTGAATGCTGAGTATCTTCTGCACGTCCTTCGTCACTCTCTCCGTCGATGTCGCCGTCAGACCCATGACCGGAACGTCCGGGAATTGCCGCTTCATGATCCCGAGAATCTTGTAGTCTGCGCGGAGACAATAGAACATCTCACACGTAAACTCCACGAATACCGAAAAACACACGCGCGCCCGCTCGCCCGACGAACGCGCGCCAGGAAATTGAACAACTCCCACGCGTCTCAGTGAAATTCCCGCGAAAACAAGAACCGGCGCGCGGTTCAGGAAGCGGTGGCTCCGCAACAAGAGAGCGTCCTCGGCGAGCTTACCCGGTCGGAAGTCGTGACCCCAGTTTGAGCAGCAATGAACCTCGTCGACTGCTAGCCGAGCGAAGCGACCCTTCTTGTACATCTTCTGTAGTCGCGCCATGAAGCGCTTGCTCTTAGATATCTTCTCCGGAGTGACGTAGAGAAGCTTCAGTGCCGAGTTATTGTCCAACATGGCCGCCTGGATCGCCGCCACCTCCTGCGGCGAGGTCAAAGGTCAAAGGACGAGAATGAGAGAAGCGTTACAGAGATCATGGGGTAACGCATATCCTTCCATACAATGAGTAATTCTATACCTTAATGGTTTATTAACTTAATGGGTTAGGGGTAGGGTTATGGTTCAAGGAATAGAATTAGGGTTAGTTTTATTGTTCGGGTTAGGATTAGGCTTATGGTAAGAGTTATGGCTATTCACTACGGTTAAGCTTAGAGGTTGGGTTGCAATGGAGAAAGTCTGTGGAAATCCATCCAACTTTATGTAAGCACATCACCATCAATCAGTGTGTGTCAAAAAATATATGCTACCGAAGCTGGTAAGCAACGGTGACCATTACTTTACTACTGCAGGGTGTGAAATTAACGGGAGTCCGGAGTCAAATACTCGCTGATTTACTGTCGGACTTCCTGATTTGACATATGCTGGAGTCCGTGACTCCCTGCGATACTGACTAGTTCGTTCCGGAGCACGGCCTCGCGGAATTACCGTATTTTTTCAGCTAATGTCCCAAGAAAATTTGGCAGACGTGCAACTGCATGAATCTTAAAAATAAAAGTGTCAATGACACTGTAGCTCACCACAAAAAAGGATACAAATGAGTGAGTGAGAAGAAGTCAGTTTTAATTGAGCAACCATGAACGTACATTATAGAAACGAAGAGTATATATGGGAGAACTCCCATTATATACTTTTGATAATTATGTGTAATTTTTTATGTAAAAATAATCAATAATATTATATATAAATTATAAATAATTTATAAACAAAAATGAATCACAATTTGTGACGGTAGATGGCGCTATACCCGCTTTGATGTTTCTTAGCATAAATCATTATATCATAATAATAATAATATAATAATAAGAGTATAAATCATGTTCATAGCAAGAATTTTGCATTAAAGATATTGTCAATGAAATCTTGCAAAACAAACCAGACGAGTGTGACACCACAGACTGTTTGTTATCTGAGTGTCTATATAATATGCTATAAAATTGCCAAACCCTACCTAATTTGCATAATTTTTAAATATCAAAACCCCTAGCCCTTATTCATTCACATACCAAAAATGAGCAAAATCCGTTGAACCTGAACTGACTAATGGCAATTCCAATTTTTAGGAAAAATTGCTGTGGCTCGAAAGTACGCTGACTGGAGTGCTCCAAAATAGGACGTTTAATATGGGAGCATAGCAGTAACAACTATACCCAATTTCAAACATATGGGTCAAACGGTTCCTGAGTTATCATTGACCGTAGCCAAATGTTGACGGATGGACGGACGGACGGACGCTCGGACGGACGGACGCTCGGTCGGACGGACGGACGGACGGACGACAGACGACGACCCATGGCAATAGCTCAGCTTGACGATGTCAAGGTGAGCTAATAAGCACATGCATTATTGTTAATATCTTTAATTTTGAACCTCAGACTGCGGACTCCCTCATTTTGCTGCGGACTCCCTTGTTTTGAGGGTAGGGAGTCCGTTGGACTCCCGTGTTCAAAAGTTAATTTCTACCCCTGTACTGTATACACTCGTAACACACACATATATAATATTGTGTCCGATTTTTAGACTCCGTCGCCGACGACGTATTTCAGACTCGGGCGCCACCTACGCTTCGCGAGCTCGAGGCAGAGAGCATGGCGGCCTCTAGTGGCAGCTGGCTGAGTGCGAACAGCTGGTCCTGCATGAGGGAGACGAGGGGAGACACGACGAGGGTGACCCCGTCATCGATGGCGGCGGGAAGCTGATAGCACAGACTCTTCCCTCCTCCTGTAGGCATCACTAGAATGCAGTCCTTCTCTAAAAGCAAGCAGGAAAACGCAGTCGGACAAAATTCACCAGCCGTGAAAATAATGCAAGAAAGAGGGCTGAGCCGGAAAATGCGGTTAGACAAACTCGACAGCTGTGAGAAAAATAAAAGTACAACTCCCAGTATGAGAAACCATGGGTACTCTAATGAAAGTAAAGAAGGGATTTGCTAGCAAACGCAGTCAGACAACCTTGCCATGGATTGACTAGATCTGCCTGGCAATCACTCCAGACAGACAGCTCTATTGCGTAAGGTTGTAGAGAATGCAGAAACAAATATACATACTGGCCATAGTTAAATTAATGGCAGATCGTTGCATCGGTCGAAAAACATTCATTTTGAAGATCTCTTTCAGTGCAGATTCTGCCTTCAGTGTCCATGGAAAATCTGCATGTCATATAAAAATAATTATTCTCTGATTGCAGCCACTGTCCTGATACTGATAGTAATACAATTGATAATGACACCTTTGGCGCATTTTAACAATTATTTCTATGTATTCCTTGTGTTGGAAAATCTAATTTCCATTGTCAGGCATCCAGTTCGAATTTTCTCTACCCATAGTAATATCCTCCGCTATTTCATTCTGACATTGATACGTCGATCGCCCGCCCAGTGATAGCCCTAGAACTATAGGCTATAGCCCTTCGTTCCGCACAGCCTGTGGCGGAGCAAAGGGCTATAGTTCTAGAGCTAGCCCAGTGACATATTAATATCGCTCATAGGGTATATGTCCCCCAGGGTACTGCCGGAACGTACCCTGGGTACGGTCCGGTATGTTATGTTATGTTATGTTCTCGTACTTGTCGGTGTCCACTACACTGGATATAATGACAAGGTAGTAAGTGCCTTCAGGGATAAACCCAATAAACAAACAGGTGCATAATGATGATGTGAGTGCAATGCAACTGGTGTACTCTTAAAGTGGGTTCGCGTGCATGTGGGAGTGAAGCCTCGACTTAAAAATGTCAACATCCGTTGCTTCCACAACACCCACGGGTAGGTTGTTCCAGATTGGAATCATCCAGGGAAAAAAGGAGAATTTCAATGCGTTGTTGTTGCAGTGCAGGTGCCGAAATGCGTGGGGTTTTTTCGATCTGGTACCTGACATTCACTTGATTTACCTGATTCCACCCCTAACCTGTAGGTTTAGAGTGGATCGAAGGGTAGGAAGACTACTGTCTTGTATAAACCCCATCCTTACATATTCATCCACATGGCTTTTGAACGAGTTAATTGATTTAGCTTGTACTGCTTCTTCTGACAGGTTATTCCAGTGATTTATTACTATAAAACTGAAAAAATGTTTCCTTAACTCTAGTTGTGCACGCGGAGTGAACAATTTGAGGCTATGGCCACGAGTACTGTTGTATTCCGATCTTGTAAAGAATTTTATTGACATCCCCGGGATCAGATATCTATTCGCCGGTGTCACGGTCTGAGATTACCCCCAGTCTGAAATTACCCCTAGCCCCTCGTGCGCATGCGTGACGCATGCGCAGTAG